>NC_065879.2:45186935-45451199 GCF_932274485.2 Patella vulgata
TATTCATATTATGTAATATATCTGAAATGCAGGGGCAACCTGGGGGCAGGGGCATATGATCTTAGCCGGTGAGAGTCCCGCACTCTCGGGGGTCTGGGAGTGTTTTCTCTCCCTAGAGCACGGGATATTTTTTGTATTTATTTTTTTTTTAAAATCTTACCTTATATGGTGCTTTCTAGAGTGCATGTGTCCTGGGGCCTGTTTCACAAAATTTTAACTAAGATAAAATCCAAATTTTAGTAATTTGATGGGATAATAATAGATTGATTTTAGTGCTTAGCCAATCAAAATTGAAGTATCTACTAAAATTTGGATTTTTATCTCAAGTTAAGATTTCCAGAAACAGGGCCCTGGTGTTTGTAGCATGTTCACAGATTTAGCGTGAGACAGTTTTACCAATTCTTCAAACACTCCCACCACTGCCCCATGGCAAAACTTTAAACCACTAACTTCGTGGGATAGGATTTATTTTTTATCTTTTGTTTTGTAATATATGTGTAACATCTAACTGCTGATGTCCAATAAATATATCTGTTTAATGTATTCTTCCTTCTGTTTTTCGTAATATGCTGGAACAGCCTGGGTCCGGGGGAACATGATCTTGGCCCGATGAATGGCCCCCACGAAATATACATATAGCTGTAATACTTGATTATGGTGGTAGAGTTTCATTGGAACAGGAAGTGTTATGTTAAGGGTAAAGGTCTTTTCTAGTTGTGGGTAGCTTAGTGGTCATGTGTCTAAACCCGTGGGTTTTATCCGGGTTTTCCGACTTCCTCCAACTGCAAAGGCACCGTTGCACAGGCGAATAATTGAAAATAACACTAGAACTGTGATGCAGTAATGACGGGCTAAACCGGTACCACATTACCCTTGAACTTATGTCACTTTCCTTGCCACGTTACCCGTGAACTTATGTAACTTCCAGGACAAATGAAACCGTTGAACAGATTTCCACACAACCATTGCACACGTGTTATAAAACAGAAGCAGCATCAACTAAATCAGTTACATTTATCCATTTGTTACCATGTGTTACATATGTCAAAATAGTGATCCTGACAAAATTGGTTACTAAATTACCGGTAAGTTAGCTGATGAGACTTTCTAATGGGAAATTAAAATGCGAAAAAAAATCTTTAAAAGTGACCGTGAGAAAGCTGGTTATTTCACAGTAACGGAAGAAGTTAGAAGCAATTGTTTGGTATCTATAACGTCGTATTAAATCATTCTATATGTTGGATGAAATTAAATATAATGAATTTAAAGGAACATTGAATAACGCTCATTTGAAGAAGATATTTGATTTGAAGGCTAAAAATACAGTTTTTGTCAAAATGTTGTCACTTTCGGTAAAAAAAAAATTTTTTAAATCGGGTTTATGAAATCAAATGGTGAAACTTTTATAAAAACCAAATAATAATTGACAAGTTAGAAACCATTTTGTGATATCTATATGATCGTATGGGTTCATTCTATTTGTTGAATGGAATTAAATATCATACTTTTAAAAACATAACATATAGGACTCATTTGAATAAAATATCTGTTTTGAAGGTTAAAAATACAGTTGTTGACAAAATGGCGTTATTTCCTGTGTCAATTTTAAATTCTACTCAAATTGGTATAATGCACATTTGCTTTATGTATCAAATGGTGTTAGTTTTATGAAAATCCAATAATGATTGACTCTTTTACAGGCAAAATAACTTGAAAAGTGACTAATGCAAAATTGCCCATTTCAGGGCAACTGCTCAGATTACAAACTAATTTCGGCATAGATTGTCTTAGTATAGATATATGCTACAAGTTTATAAACATTACATAGAAATATTTTAAAATATGAAACGGCTGAATGGGTTGTAAATTGCTTAATTTTACATCTTTTTTACCTTTAAATCGAAATGGCGCAAATACAAGACCAAAATTAAAAAATAATGAGTTCAACATTTTTGCGCATGTCACAGGGGCATCCTTCTTGATCTATCAGATTTGTAAAAATCAATATCTGCTTGCGAAAAGATCGACTGGTCAAAATTGTAAATTTTGATAAATTTTCGTCACTTCCGGTGCCGACAGAAAACTTTATCGGTAACAAAAATGTTAAGAATTTGCACCATGAAATATATGAACTTTGTATTATATCTATCAGACAATAGATAATTAACATAGAACCCATAAAAAGATCCCGACATAAATTGAGGATTTCTCGACAAGGGAAGATGCTAGAAGCATTGTTTTGACATCTATATGATCGTATTGATCCACAAAATGGTTTCTAACATGAACGGTTGCAGAGAAATAGACGATTTTCTACTAGTCACTTTTCAAGGTTTTTGGTCTATAAAAGTGTCAATTATTATTCGATTTTGATAAAATTTTCACCATGTGATGCCTTATGCCATTACTGAATTCAAAAAACCAATTTCACATTTTCATTCTTATCGGAAGTAGTTTCATTTTTGAAAAAAAAAACTGTATTTTTAGCATGCAAAATAACTATTATTTTGAAACCAGTTATAATCAGTATACGTTTAACATTATGATATTTGATTCCAGTGGAAATATAGATTGTAAAGACAGCAACTATTTATTTTGGTGCATGCCCCGAACCTCTGGGGTGGTGTCATACCCACTTTTTTTGTTAATATATGTAATTAGTCTGTAAATTTTGGCAATTAAACCCAACACTTAACTGTCTTTGCCTCTTGTCATATTACAGTCGTTGCAGCCATTTCATGTTTCTTAAATAGTTCCGAACAAAATCCCTAAATATTTGGGGATTTATTTTCCATTAAACCCTGCTTGGATTATCCATTAGAACAACTCGACACATGGTTAAATGAACAGTAAACCCCCTTTTTGATGCTTCTGTGTATTCTTAACCTTCTAACGCATATTGTTCTTTTGTTAATTTTCTTGATTACGATCCCAGTAAACAGATCGAATTGAATTAATAATAACACCATATGGCCATCAGAAAATAATTATAATCAAATACCGAGAAAAGGTAACGTTTTAATATTTTCGCATGTTTTTAGGACCTGGAAAAAAGGTTTAATTTTTGCCTATGTTTTCTGACATATTATGATCGATGATCAGCGTGTGTGTGCGTGTTATTTTTTATTGATATATTTTGTTTACAAAGAAATGACGTAATTTTAAAAAAAATTGTAATTACTTATGTTGTGACTTGTGAACCCTTTTGTAACATTATGATTGAGTGTAACCCTCAAACCAAAAGTGGGGGCCGCTGTGGCTCATGCGCAAATCGTTAGCTAACTTACCTGGAGGTCCGGTTTTCGATTCCAGTTTTGGCCGAGAAAGTTCACCGGAATGTTCCGTGCCCCCCACCCCCTTGTCAGTGATTTAGGACGGAGGGTCTGGCAAGGGATAACGTATAGTTGTTCAGATTTTACGAAAAACACATTGGCATGCACATTAATTTACCATTGACAGTTGGAATTCGAAATAAGATTCTAAGCGCCACTCATGGCACGGGCATAGTGTAATACATGTAGTTAGTATTTCATTGTATATTTTAAGTCTTATAATCCCTCTTGTACATTATTCTAAACGCTAGCTTAATTACGGATGAATTCTGGTGTAAGCTGTGTTAGAGTATTAGCAGGTATTGTGAGGGAACCCTGAACCTTGTTACAAACAATAAACATTAATTAGTGTTTAACTAAAGTGGTTGCTATCAACTAGTTGCTATCTAGTTGCTCTTCATAAATTTTCTATATACCTAATACATTTAAGGTAAGCGTGTTTTTGTATATTATTTGTTTTAAAACTATTGACGCACTCTGTCCAAAGTGTGTAGTTTTATAACTTAAAGGAGCTAAGTCTCTAACTCAATATCATCCCAAATCTTCGACATTAAAAACACGAATTATTTGTCAATTTAAATCAACATTGATGTTGTGATCTTACCGGGAAAAGGTGGGCTTCTGATATCCAATATTGAAGACAAAATAAACATTTCACAATTGGTACACGAATCGTGTACCATAATGCATTTCAGCGCCATTTGTAATAATGGATTGGAAAAAAGAGGCTAGGCATTTTCCACTAATCATGTCAAACGGTGACGGCATATTCGTATCTGAAGAGCATGCGCAATAAATACTATCGGTGTAGACTGGAATAACCAGACGCTAGAGATTGGCATTCGATTGAAACTTCTGGCATTTTTCGCCGAACATAACTGATTAGAAATTACAGTAAAGACAGAAACGACTGAATGTAAATCGGGGGGGGGGGGTAGCTGAATGGTTAGCGTGCGCGGGCTGTATCATAAAGTCTGTCATTGAGTCGACTGGCGTAGTTTCGAATCCCCGGTTGTACGTGACAAGCAGTAGGGTCGCCTGTCCAACCTCGTGGGTTTTCTCTGGGTCCTCCGGTTTCCCCCCACTGCTAAAGACCCCTACGCGCAAGCGAATAATTGAATTAAAATTAAACCATATGTTAGTCCCGAAATGACCTAGTTTGTGTCGAGTGGACGTTAAACCCTATTTCTCTCTCTCTCTCTCTCTCTCTCTCTCTCTCTCTCTCACTGAATGTAAATCGGTTTATATACATTTCATATTACATTATTATATGCGTTGTGATCCATTTGTGTCAATTTCTAGGCCCCAAATATTAGCGATTTAGCCCATTTAAGGATAGGCGTCCAAAAGACGAAATAGTGCCTCGACACACCAGCGAGTAAGAAAGCGCTTACGGGTGCTACGATTTACCCAATACTACCCAATACCACCCCAATATTACCATATACTACCCAATACTACAAGATGGATATATTACTTGAATTTTTCCAAAAATAAGGAGTTATATGCGGAAAGGGTACTTCAAATGCATTACCGATGTCTGGCTGTTCCATTTGCCTCCCTGTATCACCCAATATAAGCAAATAATAAACCCAATACTACCAAATACTTATCAAATACTACCCAATATTATCAGATGAAAACCTAACATCGTCCAATAACAGCACATCAGTATAATTACTGCAACGAATATTCGATAATTTGCAGAAATTGAAATATTTACGCCATATCACAATCTGATTAAAATACAGATCTAATTTCGTTTCGTTTTTTATACTTTCGATGGCCTACACTACACAAAGATCTGATCAGTTGTACTGGGAAGTCGCGTCAGGGGTCAAGCGAGCAGCTTTTGACCCTATGACATCAGACATTGATGAATCAATCAGCGTTGACGTTTCTAGGGGTTTACTCACAGTTCCGTGCGGAGCACGCCAAGAACTCGCCGAAACAGGTCGCTTCATTGACTAATTCCTCACATAAACTAGAACGCCTGTTATGTAACAATCCAGATCCTAGTGTTGTGGAGACAAGTAAAACGAAATTTTGAACTATGTTTTAATCAGATTGGTCATATATCATGCCGTTGCAGGCATCGCCATTTACAACTGATAAGAAAATTGCCACTGAGATTTGTCATCTTTTTGGGCTTTTTAGTCGCATCTCAAGACGACGAAGTTAAAATAAGTAAAAAAAACAAGTATTTTGTGTATATTTTAATCAGTATATATCATTTAATAAAAAATCGACAACAAATTGTATTCTTTTATAAGATGGCCATCCGTTTATACAAAAAAAAATATTTTAACCCCTCCATGGGTATCGTCAGGCGGTTGCAATAACATATACAGATGTCGCTGCTATAGTTATTGTTTTTATCCAATTATCATAAGGCCACATTATACAATATTACACTTTAAAAGCATAATTTTATCAATACATATACATAAGAATGGGATAAATGTAAAATAAAATATCATTTTGGTATTAAATGCCCGGAAAGCACACAAATTACTTGTTAACGCGTTTCGTTTGTCTTTTAATCAAGGCACCTCTTGTCAAAATTAAGGGACACGTATTTGAAAAGGTACCATGTAGATTGTGAAGGGTGGAACGATTTACCCGTTACCCGATACTAGCCAATACTCAGGGCCCTTACATAGGGGAGGGGGGTGAGGGGAGCATATGCTCGGGGGCGACACTTCTTTGGGGCGGCAAATTATCTAAGTGCATACCAGAAATATTCAAAGGGGGAATAGCAAATAACCGGTCTTCGCTTCCCCAAAACCTGCGTAAACCAGTTAATATTGTAGCAAATAGAGAGGGTAAAATATATTATAGGGTTTTTAGATCAAATGGAGAGTTGAATAGGAAATAAACATAAATATTTTACATTTAAGCTGATTTAATAAATAGTTATTTAGATAAAGTGTTAAAAGTTATAAATAAATAAATATTGATCTATTCGTTCTCTGGTAGTTCACATTTGTAGACATTCAACTAAACAAATTATCCCTTCAACTCTCCATTTGATTGCAGCAATTCTCCATTTGATTGAAAAACCCTATAGAATTTTGCTTACTATAGGGCTATTTGTCATCCTGTGAAAGATCGTTCAGCATACTAACACTTACCAAAACATACCTAAGGAACTCAATGGGCCAGGATAGGCTTACTGATCTGGTACTTCTTAGCATTGAATCGGACACCCTGGTGAAGATGGATTTTGACAGTGTCATTAAAGACACTTTTGTAAGAATATTCTTAATAAAAAATTGTATTTTAAATTTTCTCTAATCATAAAAAATCAACAACAAAAAATCCACTGAGCGCAGGCACTGAACAAAGCACATACAGTATGCACAGGGTGAGGTGGGGGCATCACTGAAACTTTTGTCTAGGAGCGCCACATAGGATTGCGAGGGTCCTGGGCTTTACTTCAAAATTTTATTATGTGCATTTTATTTTCAGGCCACAAATGATAGTTTTGATAACTGAGAAATGTTGCCGAAAGAGAGATGTTAATTCATAAAGATGTATTGCCTTCAATAACACCTAAGAAATTCCCCAGGGATATATTACATTACCTTTTTTATATATTATAATATCCTTGTTATAGTCAATAAAATTAACTGCCAAACGACTCTTTACCTTGTCGGGTAGCATATTTGTGCGTAGAACATTTGGCAGTTAATTTTATGATTTGTTTATATTTAATAAATTTTGTTTTTAAAAGGTAATAAAATTACATCGTCGGGGAGTGCATTCATGTGTAGTACGTTTGGCAGTTAATTTTATGAATTTTTTATTTAAATCTTTGTAATTTTATATTTGTCTTATTGCCAGCGCATGACAATACCCATGGAGGGGTTTAAATAGTGGCCATCTTATATAATAATACAGTAGTTAGCGATTTCTGATACTGATTAAAATACGTGTATACACAAAATACTTGTTTTTCTTATTTTAACTTCACCTTCTTGGAAACCAACTACAAAGCCAATGAAGATGATTAATTTGAGTAGCAATCCAGAATCCAAAAGGTTACACAGCGTTAGAGAGCGCTTGATGTTTATAAACTTGGTGATGAGTTTAAACCTACAACAATTTTTGAGATAAAAAGGGCATGGGCAGTGGATAATCCGAGAATTTAATTAAGCTTCGATATTTAGTATAAATGGACAGGGATTAAAGACAACATCGTCTTGTATGCAATGAAATTTCCTCTGGCATCGCACCCGTTGCTAGGTACCGCGTCAACCATGTCACGTGACACAAACGTATATTCTTTTAATAGAATTAGGGGTATTCCCTCACGAAAATAATGTTTTGATAGATTAATTAGTTTGAATATATCATCAAATCACCCAGTTTGTACGCGGGAAGATACGTCATTAATTCTTTATTTTATTTAATTACATTTTATATATTAATACTTTATTCTATGTAATTATATGTGTAATTGTCTCGTATAAATATGATTATGAAAAGATATGATATATAAACTTGCTATACCTCTAATAAAGTGTTTGTTTCATTTAAGACTTATAACCACAGAACTTTAACTTTTACAATAGCACACTGCATGGCGTACCCCGTCTTTATTAGCCCAGTCGAAGCAGAAAAGTAGGTCGTTAAACCCTATTTCATTAATTCGAAGCAAAAGTGAATTGGAATTTTTAATTCCCCGCCCCCAATCTACAGGAATTTGGTTTAATTATTTCCTGTTTTTAAATACTATTGGTTTGTTTTTCTTCAATATTTATTGGAAACCTGCAAATGTAGAATATAGGACTACGAATATCCCAGTTTTGTGTCTTAGGTAGTTTAGATTTCTCAAGTGTCACGTGGTGGTTGTTTTCGGTCAGCCAAGCGATTAATTGAAGTCTGACTTTGATAATCAAAAATATGGTAGTATTTGTATGAAAACTATTTTTTTTTATTTGGATCCTACGAGTAGCTTATTTCATTTTTATAAAGAAAACACGAATGAAAACGTTTAAAAACAGCTCATTTTCTGAATGAACACTGATTGTTTTATCTTTAAATGACCATCTCGAGTTCACAAATAACAGCGTCTTGCCAAAAACGAATTTTACGTGAGCATGCAGCTTCAAGTTATCTTTAAGCATGTCACGTGATCAGTCACCCTGTGCCTATATTCTCTGTTGAGTGGCTCCTTGAGTTTAGTAGCTCACGGTTAACGAGAACAATGGCCATATCCCGGTAGAGGTTGTTGGAACTGTCATAAAATTGTCATTTTTCCCCTTTCACTTCACGACTTCTGGCGCGGAAAAAGTCGCTACCTCTTCCGCCATAAACAGGTACACTAGATGTCACTCTCAAGTTTTTGTTTCGGCTCATTATTTTATTGCATGACTTTATTAATATTTAGAGGAAAACAATCTCGAAAATTTTAATTTTTCCAGACACTGTTCACGTTGTTGAACAATCAGGAACTACTTTAGATAGAGTGCCCTGCTGAAAGTTAAACTTGTCTCGTAAGTGATATCTGACTAGTCACGCGGTGCGATAACACCCAGCACAAGAGTTATGAGTCTATAAATAGCCATCGCACGCGAAATTCACTACACATCTATCAACTATTACAGCCGTAAAAAATATATTGTTGACGATTCTGAATAGCAGTAATATTTAGCTTTTTGGTTATAAATAACAGCACCTTTAGAAATTACGTTCGTTTTATTTTTTTAATTGCTTTATCATTAACTATATTGTTAGGAACGGCATCTTTTCGTTAAGTACAAATAATATCTCTGAAACACTCGGGTTAGGCAAGAACATGATACTAGCAGTCATTTCATTTTACTTTTACAAGGTTCTTAAAACAATTGTTGAGTTGCCTAACGTGCGTGTTTCTAAATTCAATTTCTTGTTCCATCTTTCTGTTATGTTTTGTAAAAAGAAAATGGTCTTGATTATCCCGGCCTCTCAATCAGACGGAGAATGGTCGGTAGACTGGTTAAGCGAGACTAATTTCAAAACAAGGGCACGTAACCTATTTTTTACTCAAAATTGTCCGGATGTTATGGCCGACACTCGTAACCATTTTTCAGTCTATTATTTATTGATGGTTAAATGGCCATAGTTTATTAAGTACAACATGACTGTTAATTTAGTGACTATAAATGTGCGAAACTGATTTAAGGCTTTGTATAATATGTATATAAATATTGTGGTGCATTGTCGAGATATTTGGAGATATTTATTTATGGTGGGGCACCCAACTTTAGACAAATTGACATAATCCCTCGACTAGATATTGGGAAAGTTTTCACCGCCTTATAATTGGGTAATATTGCACATAGCAGGAAATGATTTGAGCATACCTCACATTACACCCCTTGAAGTATACCAAGAGTTGTTGACCCTCATTTCTAGGTTGTAAAATGTTTACAAGGTTGAAATGTAATCATTGAGTGGCATTTAGCGATTGAGCACATTAAAAACATTACACGATTTATATAGAAAACAATCACCGGTTATGCTAAATATGGAAACATAGTAATAAACATTGAAGCATGAATAAACTGGAAATCAGTTATTATGCTATGAATAAACTGGAAATCAGTTATTATGCTATGAATAAACTGGAAAGCTTTGGTGAGGTTATGATATATACTCTTCAAAAAAAGTAGGGGATATTGAAATGCAAATACCTATGCAGGTTGTGATATGATAAATAGTCATGGACACTTGACATTCTTTGAGAGTATGTTCACAGATGAAGAACTTATCGTCCCAACAGAACCACTGAGCCGCACATGCGACACGCAATAGCGCCATACACGTAGGAGGGGTTCATGAGATTTACTGTTAAGCGTATCTTTGCTTTAGTGTGTTACGTTTAATTTGCAATGAGGCGTCTTCAACATGATGAACGTCTACGTGCTATTGGTATGTTTCAAATGGGTTCTACCCAGCGAGCAGTAGCCAACATGCTTAATATGTCACAGTCTGTGGTCAGCAGACTGTGGAACCGGTACCAACAAACACACAATGCTGATAATACATCTAGTTTAGGTCGTCCTAGAGCCACTACACAAGCCCGGGATCGATACATTCGTACACAGGTCCTGAAAAATCGAGGACAAACGGCCAATCAGCTTTCTGTAAAATTGTACTAAGTTACAATAATTCGAGTTACACCCCAAACGATTAGAAATCGGCTTCACGGAGCCCATTTGCATGCGCGACGACCGCGTGTTGTGCCTCCATTACCCTGCCAGCACATGGCAAACCGGCGTCAATGGTGTAGGCAGCGTAGAAATCGGGGTAATCGTCGATGGGCGCGTGTAATGTTCTCAAATGAGTCCAGATTCGGGCGTGGGTCTTTTATGGTGTGGGGAGGAAGTCCCATGACTGGTAGAACGGGCTTGCATATTGTTCAAGGAAGGGTCACTGGTGTGTACTACCGTGACCACATCCTGGCACCGATAGTTCTGGCCTTTGCTCAACGTTCAGGTCGACGTTTATCTTTCAAGATGATAATGCCCGTGCCCACCGCACTCGTGTCGTGAATGACTACCTCCAGCGTCACCATATTGTCCATATGCCTTGGCCAGTCATGAGTCCTGACCATCCCCCTATAGAACATTCCCCTATGATCGGCAGACGTGTTCGTCGACGTCAACGTCAACCGACAACACTGCAAGAATTGACCGTGGCACTGCAAGAGGAATGGGTCAGATTGCCCCAAATCGTGATTGGACGGTTGATTAGGAGCATGCCACAACGAATTGCTGAATTTCTGAGGATTGGTGGAGCAATTACTCATTATTAAGAAAAAAATTAAAAACGTCCATTTTCACTTCTGACAGTGTATCTGTTTGCGAGTGAAATGGGACCGTCAGATAAGTCGCCAATATGAACTATTTATGTTCATGTGTAGACAATTGGCCTGTTATTAACATACACTGGTTACCTCTAATAAAAACAGCGGTGCATTTCCGCAGTTTTGTATTGTTTCTGAATATCCCCTACTTTTTGAAGAGTATATTATGAAAGTATAGTTTATGCTGCGAATAAACTTAAAAACATCGGTTATGCTTTGAGTTATATGGTTAAAGGCATGCGAACTAGACAAGAATGCATCAATAATGTAGGCCTACACATGGCGGTTCCTATATTATTAACTGTTAAATCTGTTGCAGCATAAAATATCGAATACATTTGATGAGTCCGACGCCTCCGACATGGATGATATGGCAAACACGGGTATTCAGCCAGAAGAAAATCTAATCATATCCAATAATGTTGATCCAAACGTATCGATTCGGGAAGCAAATTGGCGATAGTACAGCTTTAGAACCGTGTGAAGCCGACAGACCTAAGCGGAAAGCGGCCTTGGCTAACATGCGGTACTACTCTCTTATGAAAGAAGAATTCGTGCAGATCTGTCAGCATCAAAGGCAACAACTTCCGGGTTTTCCACAGACTAATCAGCTGCTAATACATTTAAGTAAAATGAAATTACTGCTAGTATCATGTTCTTGCATAACCCGAGTGTTTCAGAGATATTATTTGTACTAAACCAAAAGATGCCGCTCCTAACGGTAAATGAAATGAAATGAAATGGGGTTTAACGTCCTACTGTTCATTCCTTACGTGTGTATCTGCAGTGTCAGTATTGGTTGAACAAGAGTGTTACTGACATGAATCCTACAGCATGGGGATGGAGAACAGTGAATGACAACTTGCTCCCAATTGAAATGTCACAGCAGCCTGCTCCTGATTTTCTGCTGAAGATAATCCACTGCAACTGTAAATCTGATTGCGATAACAGGAGATGTGGTTGTTGGAAAAATGGCCTAATTTGCTCTTTTGGGTGTGGAGGATGCAGAGGCATCAACTGTTCTAATTCAACAGCCATCACAGATGAAGATCTTGAAGATTAAAAATGAGCTAAATATGTGAACTGTTTATTGAAAAAGAAAGCATAAGACAATTTTTTGATAATTTATTAAAATGTAACTATTTTACTTATAAAAGGGAGGAGGGGTATGATATAAAACACCCACAAAACAAAAATGTGGCTTTCTCCCAAAACAATTCATCGATTTTCCACTTTTTCACCCCAAAATACCATTACCACAAATTATATATTTATTTATATTTTACTAATTTTAGTATGTTGTGGGTGTTAATAAATCCATTCCCCAATAAATACTTGCCTTTCTCTCACAATTCATAGATTTTAAAGATCTGTGGATAAAACAGCATTTTTTTCGCTTTTTTTGACAATTTCCTCTTGAAACCATTCCAAAAAGACCTTTTTTTAACAATTATATTTTTTTCATGTTTAATATTTTATTAATACAAGTCCATGCTCCAATAAAAATTTCGTTTTCTCTCAAAATTCATAAAAAAGCGAATTTTCCGTTTTTTCCCCTTTTTTACGATTTTTTAAAAATGTATATTTTTAGTATGTTGCTAATACAAGTCCATGCTCCAATTTGCACTAAGAAAAGCTTGTGTTGCAATTAGTTGCAAGTTGGGCAATTTCAATGCTAGATTGACTAGGCTAACGGGCATACGCCATACAGCGTGCTATGAGGGAAATTTTGCCCGGGCAGCGGCACTATCGCCTACTCTTATATCGAAATCCAACTGCCAAGGGATCTGTTATGTGCATTCCAATGTATACATGGGACCTTTGTTTTTCGTCTCATCCGAAGGACTAGACAGCTGTCCTTGCCAGACCCACCGTTCCGCATCACTGACAAGAGAAAACCACGTCGGAAAATCCAAATGAACTTTCTCGGCCAATGCAGGGATCGAACACCAGACCACTCCTAACGGTATAGTAAATGATAAAGCAATTTAAAAAATAAAACGAACGTAATTTCTAAAGCTGCTGTAATAACCAAAAAATTAAATATTACTGCTATTCAGAATCGTCAATAACAGATTTTTTACAACTGTAATATTTGATAGTTGTACCGTAACAAACATGTTGTTATGTATCAGTTAGAGGCAATTTACTTGGTCCTTTATATATCGAACAAGGTGGCTCGTCTTTGTTTTATAACAAATTTGAGAGACTTTAACAACCCCAGTGCCACTTCGTATAAAACCTATAGCTTTAGAATTGGTGGAGCACATTTTGCCGCTCAAAATGGATTGTCAGATTCGCAGATAAGACAATTAGGTAGGTGGAGGGCTGATGCTAGTAATGGTGTGCAATTAAGGGATAGGATCATCTATATGCACGCATTTGTCTAAGGTAGTTTCTAGTCTGGTATGATAAGTTCTCCAAGTTTGTATAATGATTAGTCCACTTGTTGTGGTATGACATGGTTGGGGTAAGATGTACTGTCCCCAATACAGTGATTGGGTCATCTTCGTTGCATTAATACTTGCGTAATATATACCTTCCGCCGTATAGTCATGGGACCATCCTCGTTGCATTAAAATTTATGTACGATATGCCTTCCACAATACATGTATAGTGACTGGTCATCCTCGCTGCATTTTTAAATATGTAATGTGCTTTCCGCAATATAGTGATGGGATCAGCCTCGTTGCATTAATACTTATGTAAGATGTGCCTTTCCGTAATGTAGTGATGGGTCAGCCTCGTTGCAATAATACTTATGTGAGATATACCTTCCGCAATATAGAGATTGGGTCATCCTCGTTGCATTAATAGTTATGTTATATGGCGTCTGCAATATAGTGATGGTACCCTCCTCGTTGCATTAATACTTATGTAAGATATACCTTCTGATAGTGATGGGATAATCCTCGTTGCATTAATACTAATGCAAGATGTACCTCTCCGTAGTGGGGTCATCCTTGTTAATAGTCATGGTAGTCCAGTCAATTCACGAAAAAAGGGGGTCTACCCCCAACTAATTGCAAGACAATTTCTAATGAAATGCGACAGTACGCAAATGTAAAATGTAATGAGGGAAATGTAAAATGTAGACTCGTCAAAAAACAACCTTTTCCAATCAAACATTTGTCATTTGATATATTACATTTGACGTTGGACTAAGAGGTATTTTGACGTCATCATTACCGGTTTTAAGACATTGTACATTGTACTTTTTACATATAATCAATGGAAAGGACATTTTAGCAGAGCATTTAATATTGGCAGCGATACCCTTCCATAGTAATCGCTTCTATTAAAGATTTTAATGTTGAAAATTCTGTGCAAGTTCTCACTTGTAAGAAATCTGTCATTTTGAAAAAAAAACCGCTAAAAATAATAAGACACGTTGCTAATTTGTGCGGGGCGGTAACCATATCCAGTTGGATATCCACTCTATAGCTTTTTCGTTCAGTACCTACTTCGTCATTCATTATATTAAATTATAATGGTACTTTCAAGAGGTCTGGAGATGAACATAAAAAAACAGTAAATCAAAGACATGTTTAGATATTAGTTTATTCTTAGTCTTCATCGGAAAATTCACCGGGATTTCCGGCGTGTTTCCTCCTTTTCAGTTCGTATAGGGACTACGTATAGTTGTTCGGATGGGACGAAACACCGAGGTCCCGTGTCCAGGCATACTTTCCCTCATAGTACACTGTGTGGCGTATACCCGACTTCATAAGCCCTGTCGGAGCGGAACAGTGGGACGTTAAACCCCATTTCATTCCATTTTTTTGTTGATATAATTATTTTCTGCCGCATTGCAGATCACTAATTTGAGGACTGCAGTCTTGACTCAACCATCGAGCTTACTCACAACGTGTGGTGTCGCATACCGTATGTTTTATTCGGACACAATATTGAGGAAAATAAAAACGTCCTGAAATGACCTAATCGGTGACGTGCAGATATTAAACGCCAATTATCTGTTTCACTGTCAAGAACTGACCTAATATAGTAACGGCCAAAGGGCTACGTCCGGCTTATATCTGGTTTAGATAGCCAGCGATAGAAGGTTACTACATAAACAATCAGTATATCCGTTTAAATGAATAATTGAGGGGCTCGGTGTTTTGAACCCGGATGACAATAGACTTTTATTTTAAGGTCAAAACTTTCCATTCTATAACTGATCACCGTATTCGTTCTCATGTTTCTTTTCCAAAATAATAATATATAAAAATGTAAAAGTTTCTATTTAATTTCGCCCAAGAACCTCAGCCATTGAAGATTGAATGTATGTTTTCATTTACTTATATCAAATTAGTGTTCACAATACAAATAATTAACAATTCTAACAAAACAAAAAGAAAACAACAAAACAAGTGGAAAAAAAGACAATAGGGAGGCATGTTACCTCGCTAACCACGAGATCCGGGCGTGTCTTGGTATTGGCGGAGAAATTTCCCCGAAATTTTCGAAGGTTTTTACCACAATTCATTGGTGCATGACGATATTTATATTCTTAATATATTTTTTAATAAAATAGTTTTAGATCTTAACATGTATTATTGTGAACCTGAAGGAAAGAATAAATAATTAGAACGGAAAAATTCTCACAGCTAATAGAATTAGTTTTATCAGTTTTCGGTTATCAGTATTTTGGTTATTTTACTTGTAAATAAACAAACCAATGTACTACAGTGTATATAGCTGCTCTTTATTATACAGAAAGTGATCATGTTGACCGCGATACCAAACGCTGAGGCTATTTAAAAAAGAAAATACATTTTCAAGAAATGGCCACAGTCAGAGTGTCCTTCTAAGCTGCTCAAAACAAAATTGACGGCTTCCCAAACAGGTGTATTATCACGTGTTCTGAAACGGATAAGCATAGCGTGCCCCGTAAATAAACAAACCAATGTACTACAGTGTATATAGCTGCTCTTTATTATACGGAAAGTGATCATGTTGACCGCGATACCAAACGCTGAGGCTATTTAAAAAAGAAAATACATTTTCAAGAAATGGCCACAGTCAGAGTGTCCTTCTAAGCTGCTCAAAACAAAATTGACGGCTTCCCAAACAGGTGTATTATCAAGTGTTCTGAAACGGATAAGCATAGCGTGCCCCGTACACGACACTGCAAAGCTAAATTCCTCCAATTTTTCCACAAACAAAACGAGATAATCATACACTACATATATTTAAACAGCTTTGCCAAACGTCACTTGGGCCGCGGTGGCTCACTAACCAGGAGGTCCCGCGGGCTCTGTTCCGGTGCAGGATGGACAGTGTCTACATGTAAGTTCTTCGGATAGTCTAAAATCGGAGCTTTTGATTGATGGAATTCGATGAATTGTAGGCGCTACCTGGGCACAATTACCCCCGTAGCATATTATCCCGGTTGACGCAGACAGGTAGTTAACCCCGATTTCATTCTATTTCCAAAGTCACCATCCATATAAAATGAATTACAAATTATTAAATTTGTATGGTTTTTCAGATGGTAAACGGTCAAGGTGTTCGGATGAAACGAGCTGCACGCGATCAAGTGTACTGTATTGACCAAACTAAATGACACACAAGATCCTGTTTTACGGGCTATTAAGTGTACGTGAGGCCGTACTTGCTCTTTAAATGTTGACTAGTGTCGATGATTATTTGTCAGAGATGAAAAATCGCCGACAAATATTCCTTGAAGTGCGCAGGTAGTTAAACAATATAGCCATAATGGTAGATATAAATTTGTAGAATTATTTGATGTTAACTCTTGTTCAGAGATAGTACATAATAATTGATACATTGTGGGCAATTCAATTAATAGTTTATAGCAATTCATTCACAGAACGCTAGATGACAATTTCGTTTCGTCTCTTACGTCATTTGATTTTTTGGGAAATTAGCAAATTTTCCACGCCTACTTCACGGCGGCCAGGGTAAGTAAAGCAGCGTGTAATTGGGACATCGGTTTTTCATCCTACCCGAGCGACTAGACACTGCTTCTTTGCTTCTTGTTACCCCCATCCCCCACCCCGTCCTGCACCATAATAAGCTTTGTCGGCCAACACCGGGATTGATCCCTGGACCTCCTGATCCGTGAACTTATTTTAAGAAGATGCAAACTGGTATATTTTTTCTGAAGTAAATAGTAATACAAAATTCGATTTGACCTATTTATTGCTTCTCCGATTTCTGCATTCATTTCAATAACACATTTTTTCAATATCTGGATCTGTTTACAATTACTCAGATAACTGCGTTTCAAAGGCGGATATTTATCAACTAAAGGTTTGAGCACAGTAAACAAGTGAACACGGCCATCTAGATTTTAAAGAACCACTATCCCCAGGCAATGTTTGAAAGTTTACTTCCTCCAAGAAAACTAATGTCGTGTACTCCGAATTGTTATTTGTAATTGTTAAATCACTTTTTTTGATAGTGAGTATATGCGCTGGGTCGCGAACCGGTAGATACGGGATTTTCCAGCGTGGATTCCCACTGGTACAGGACGGAAGTGACTAGTCGTTCGGATGGGACGAGATACCGTGTACTAGTTGGCGTGCACATAAAAGAACCCTTGACAGTTGGAATTCGATTTAAGAGTAGGCTGCAGGTCCGGGCAAAAATTCCATCACCGTACACTGAATGGCGTATACCCGTTTTAATTTCGTTGCGAAAATATTTAATTTCTAAATTTTGTGATAATCTTATAGCCCGTTCAGACGCTTTTTTTAAAACCAGTTCATAATCACTGGGGTTTTTAAGACAGCATCGCGCTGCGTTCACACGTACTATAAGCCAAAGCAGTTTAACTATTCTGACCTCTTCGGTCGGAGGTTAGAATTAACTACGCATGGGTAGCTTCATATTCTTTATTCGGTTCTCGCACGCTTTCGATAACATTGGTACTGTCTGACCCCGATATTTTCACAGGAATGTAACTTACTGCGTACTGCGCATGCTGAAAGCAAGCTGGGGCCGGGGTTTTTAAGCCAACCGTTCGCGAGCTGGGTTTTTTAAACTGGTTTATTTGCCCCACATTTGCGTTCAGGCGCTTAAGTTAAACTGGTTTAACGATCCCCGGGGTTTTTAAACCAGTTCAACTTAAGCGTCTGAACGGGCTATAAGTACATGTATCTTCATAGTTACTAACCATATGAGTTCTAGCAGTGCCTCAATTTATGACAGGATTTGGTTATCAAAACTAATACGTTATAAACGACATTCAAAGGTACGTGTAAACCTTATCTACACGTACTGATAAACATCCTGTACGCGTTGAGGACCAGTGTAATCGTGAACAGGTAGAAATATAGTAATAATGACGCTAAATCCTATCCTAGTCAGCTGACTTTATACCACTCTCCGATATCCGCGACACTACGTATTGTTTTCTGTCGATCTCATTTGTTGATCTGGTGCGGTCTTTCAAAATCTAAATTTAGCCTTCTTAGAAATTGTTTATCTTGTAAAACTGCCCGCTCCCCGACAACGAGTTTCTACCGTCCAGGATGTGGTATATGTACTTATAAAAGCCAGGTACCCTCCAATTAATCGCACAACCATTCCAAACTCTTCACATTCTAACTTTAATATATAATATATGGTAATAAATATACTATTTTGTCTGAAGTGATAAAAGTAGATGAGAGACAGGGAATAATTTAGAGTAAGTATTATTCCATATATATTTTATGTCTTTTATTATTGCTTTTTATTGTTGTCCTTTATGTATTTATAACTGGTTTAATAATTTGATTTTCGAAATAAAACTAAACTATCGATTTTTTAGAACAGTTATCATAGATTTAAAAAAAAAACTCATAATAATAAACCACGATATATTTTATTACTTGAATTTCAAAATAAATTTAAACTATCAATTTTGAACAAGAAATAAAATTATAAAAAAAATAAGAAAAAAAAACATAATAGCAAACACCGTCACGATTTAAATTTAGCCTTCTTAGAAATTGTTTATCTTGTAAAACTGCCCGCTCCCCGACAAAGAGTATCTACCGATAGAGGATATACTTATACGCGTTATTATTTGTGGTCTGTTATTATGTCGTATGCGCAATTTCCATTATGATATAAGCCCCGCCTCTTTCCTTTTTATAGTCGACTGCACATTAAATATACTGCAGGTCATTTTGCACTAGCTTATCCTGTTCAGCAAGCCCGTTTATAATGAAAAAATACGGTCACCTAGTTCCGCCTTTGAATATTTATAAAACAAAACAACATAGAACACGAATAATTGATCACGTTCGCGCCGATGCAATAACACAACAGGGATGCTGTTGTGGTTTATTACAAATTTAACGTCCAATACATTATAGATGATATTATGGAAAGTTTGATTTTTAAAATTAAGAATGATTTACATATCAAGGAGTAATAAAAAAAAAGGATTTACAGTGATTTTGATATTGAAACAAAAAAACAATATTCTAATTAAAATATTATATCACTACATGTACTGCATTTTGTCGCATTTTACCAAGACAGCACCAACTATAAATATGTAGTAATACGTGTACAATAATTGTAATATTTCCAGACTGGTATACTGCACCATAATAATTCGGGGGATTAAGTGGCGTTAAAATAGCCGGTCTGTCATTGAGTCTCCTGTCCAACCTCATGGGTTTAGTCTGGGTCCTCCGGTTTCCTCCCACTGCTAAAGACCTCTACGCTCAAGCGAATTATTGAAATAAAATTGAACCATATGTTAGTCCTGAAATGACCTAGTTTGTGTCATAAACCAGCAGGTGGCTCATTAACCAGCAGGTCCTGGGTTCAATTCTGGTGCTGGCCGACAAAGTACCCCGGGATTTTTCAGTTGTCTGTGTTACGGATGTCTAGTCGTTTGGATGAGACGAAAACTCGAGGTCCACCCATGTACACATTGGCGTACATATTGAAGAGTATATAATTAATATCATATCAGACAAATACTTAATTTCAATCGAAGCTACAATTGCAACTCAGTGAAGAGAAGATTGAAACGGCGCTGTCAGGGCAAAATTTACCTCATATAGTACACTACAGGTCTTTTGCCTGTCTATATTATCCTGATCGGTGCAGATAATAGGACATTAAACCTCGCTTGATTTACTTTTCTTTCTGCCGGCCATGGGATCTTTTACGTGCACATGGTGTCAATGAAAAAACACATCTATATGTTATGTAGCTAGGTGAGTGCGGCAATTATATTGTATTTGTAGGCCCCATTTAATCCATGACGAAGATACTATTTCCAGAGAAACAGGAATTCCAAGGATTCTCTGGAAATTTTGATCTTTCTGCGAAAATTAATTTGTTTCTGGTATTTTTACGTGACACTTGCATCATTGATGACGATGCTTTTTTTTCAAAGAAAAGACAACTTTCCACATATTTCTCCGAAAATTGGGATTCCCATTTCTATATTAAATTACTCACAATGAGGCTTGGGGACAGTTTTCCCATGGAGTGGCATAGCTTGATTCGTGTAATAATCGCAGGCTGAACGTAAATTACTGGTGGGTCTATATTTATTACAAATATATGATTTTATGATGTAGATTTATGCGTTGATGTGGCTATAAGTAGTATTGCTTAGAATTAAAACGAGTTTAACAGAAGGACACAAAATTGACAGATGTAAAATTTCAGACGTTATAAAACAAAATTTGGTGGTAGACAACGTGGACATTGCCACCGAAATGAAAAGGATTATTTTTAAGTTTAGTATCTTTTTTCAGAAGCAAATACTCAAAAAGAAGAGATTATACATTTTTAAAGAAGTACACAAGAAACAGAGAACCATTGTTTATTCATTAATGCAAATGTAAGTTAAACATTTATTTCTTCTATATAAGCTATAAGTGAGAATGTCTGTAAGAAATGCATGATCACATCATGATGGGTGGCCGAATAGTTTAACTAGTGCGCGTTAGATCATAAAGTTTGTTATTGGGTCAAGTGGAGTGGTTTCGATTCCCCGCATGTACGTGACAAAGAGTATGATCGCCTGTCCAACCTTGTGAACCATGGTAGTCCCGAAATAACCTAGTTTGTGTCGAGTGGATTACACGATGGAATGTACCGACAGTGATGGAATGTATCTAGTTGACCCAATTAGTTAATGGGCATGTCCATTTCCATATTAAGAAATGAGTACTTTGGTCAGTCTTTGACGTAAGGAAATTAGGACCGTTCGCATCTTTAAAAGAGAGGGCGGGGCAATAACTCGGTAGAGTTCACGCAGACTGTCATACCAGCCATATTAAAGCCTGAGAGCCAGTTACTATTCTTGAATCGGTGGCTCTGTTAATGTTAGATTGCACCGAGGTTACATTATTTAAGTATTATATTATCCAAAGTCTTTAAACTTCGGCTAGATTTACGTATTAATGTGCGTCGGTCACTATAAACTCAAATAATACTTATTACTTTTTGAGCGTTTTTTTTTGTCAGTTTGAATTCTAGTATAGCATTTTCTCTTCTAGTATAGCATTTTCTCTTCCCTGGTTATCCCTATTCGTACAGAAACATCTCTCTTATTTTTAAAGATGGCCAGTAGCAAATTCCCTGTGGCTGTAATTGGTATAGGCGTTCGATTACCTAGTGCTAAAAACTGTCAACAGTTCTGGGACTTGATGATCAATGGTGAAGACACAGTTGGTGAATTCTCAAAAGAAAGAGCTGCAGATGTTGATCATGTTTTAGCTGCGTTTAGAGGACAGCTTGTCGATGAAGAGAAGCCATTTTTTACAGGATCCTTTTTTGAATCCGTCGACAAATTTGATCCAGATGTCTTCCAGATAAATCCACGAGAAGCGCACTTCATAGAACCGGAACAAAGATTCTTCCTTGAAGTTGTATGGGAGATGTTAGAAGATGCTGCATACGCATCCAAGATTCGTGGATCCAATACCGGTGTTTATGTCGGAAACACTGTCAATAAATACAAATACATTTTGAATGAGAATCATCCTAGTATCTCACATGGGAACCACTCGCCTTTCATCTCTTCTCGGGTTTCCTATACACACGATCTCCATGGACCGGCCATGATGGTGGCCACGGGATGTTCTTCTTCGTTACTCGCAGTTCACTTGGCATGTCAAGGACTTCTTTCTGGGGATTGTGAGATGGCTATTGCCGGAGGTATAACACTAGATCTGCTACCAATCAGTGCTAAAACTGACATCTGGAACCAGCTGGGAATTACAGGACCCAATGTTAAATGTCGAGCGTTTGATGCATCGGCTAAGGGTATTGCCAAGGGTGAGGGGTGTGGAGTTATTTTACTGAAACCACTTCACAAAGCTATCGAAGACGGAGATCATATTTATGGTACCCTAGAAGCAACAACAGCGAACCAGGATGGACATTCAAATGGCATCACAGCACCGCATCCAATAGCGCAAGCTAATATGCTCCATCAGGCATGGAAGCTCGCGGATATTAAACCAGATTCCCTGGGATTCTTCGAAGCTCATGGAACAGGAACCGAACTTGGAGACCCAATCGAAATATCAGGAATAACTAGTGCATTCAAAATGTCCGGAATCAAGAACGCCCTAGACGATGAAAAGAAAATTCCCATTGGATCAGTCAAAGCTAATATTGGCCATTTAGCTGATGGTGCTGCAGGAATCGTCGGGTTGATAAAAGCATTGTTGTGTATTAATAGAAATAAGATTCCAGGTGCTATAAACTTTGATAAACCTAATCCACATATAAATTGGAAGAAATCACCTGTTTACGTCAATACCTCATCATTAGACTGGCTCCCAGGTAAAGACTCTCCCCGCATTGCAAGTATTAGCGCCTTCGGTCTTCTAGGAACAAATATCCATGCCGTTTTAAAAGAACATCAACCTGTTAATATGAACCAGAAGTTACCACAGTTAGATGGTCCCAAACCAGAAATTCTTTGCTTTGCTGCTAATACATCAAAATCGTTAAAAGTATTTACTGGGAAATTATTAGAATATTTCAAAAACTGTTCGGACAAAAGCGTCCAGCATCTGCGTAATGTCTGTTTCACAATAAATACGGGTAGAGAGCAGCACAGATTTCCCTACAAGGTTACCGTTCTTGCTAAGTCTTGGGTTGTGATGACGGAGTCTTTAGAACAGTTGTACTTAGCTTTAGTAGAAAAATCTTTTCATAATTCTGCTCTTCACGCCATAAACCTTGCTGTAATATTCAATGGAGTTGATCAGCACAACAGTCTCACATTTAGTGGTTGCCACTCTACATCAGAAACAAGGACGGTCCGGGACTTTTTGAAATGCAAGAAAGTTCAGTGGGCAGATGTTTATCAAGATCCAGAAATAGTTCAGATCGTTCCACAGTTACCAACCTATGCGTTTGACCACGTCAGACTGTGGCCAAAGATAGACATTCCCATAAACAGTGAACTCTTGCAGTTGGAGCATAAGTTCAAAGGTAGAAACAACTATCACGGTTTCTTAGAAGAACACCAAGCCGAAACTACAACCAACACCATGACTATAACCACAGGCACACCAACAAATATCAGGAGTTTACTTCACAAGTCTCTTAATTCTGCTCTGAATACCCAATACAACTGGGAAGAAATTAAAGACGAGAACTTGTTTGCTTTAGGGATGGACTCATTGATATTTACACAAGTTAGCATGATGCTGAAAGATAAACTTAATATAAACCTTTCCATGGCAGAATTTCATAAAAATCCAACATATGAAGGTCTTATCAATCTCACGAAAACACACAACAAATCAAATGTCTCAAATAGCGTCCCGGATAATAAAAAAACCCAACTTGTTGCTACAGCTGCTCTAGAGCGTGCCCTGAACAAAGCATTAGGGAAGAGTATCGACTGGAAAACTTATGCAGAAGAGAATCTGTTCACGCTAGGTGTGGATTCATTGATTTACACCCATGTCAACATGAAACTGAGAGAATCCACGAATTTAGACGTCCCAATAACTATGGCCGAACTACATAAAAATCCTACTTTCGAAAGTATATGTACAATTTTGCAGTCCAAGCTTCAATGCAACGGACAAAGTTTTCAAGGAAACTCACAAGAAGAAAACCATTCCCTCCCAGAAGAAATTACATCAGATACGTATCCTATATCATTCGCCCAACGCCGCCTTTGGGTTATGCAACAACTGGTCACCAATCCTTGTGCCTACAACGCAACCAATTGCTTGAAGTTCACTGGCGACTTTCATCCCGTGGCTTTTACAAAAGCCGTCAACCATGTATTATCTAACAATGCAGCATTTTACACTGTCATTGAGGATAGCCCCAGTGGGCCTGTACAAAAACATAAATGGAACTTAAACATACAAATTCAAAACGAAAGCTTAACCACATCCGGCTCTGAAGCTGAAAAGAAGGTCATGGACATGTACAATAAAGACTACAAGACGCCATTTGTTTTATCAGACGGTCCCTTGGTTAGATGCAAGCTCTACCACTTACCAAATAACACATATTACTACACCATGGTTATTCATCATATTATTTTTGATGGATGGTCCCATTTTGTATTTTACAATGAACTTTGGACTACATACAAACAAATAACGGAAGGGTGCTCTTTAAGACCAACTTTGAAAAGGCCATTTTACACAGAAATTGCTCTAGAAGAACAAGAGCTTGCTAAAACATCTTCTTCGAGACAAGCGATTGATTTGACTTATTGGACAAAAAAGCTGACGGGTGCTTTGCCTCTGACGACGTTCCCTGGAGACAAGAAGAGGCCATCTGTATTTACTTATAACGGAGGTAGAATAACCCGATTTATCAAACATGACCTGATTCAGAAACTTAATAAGTTCTCACAAGATCATCATACTATGTTCATGACTCTTCTTTCCACAGTGTATGCCCTCCTGAAGAGATATACTGGGGAACATGATTTCATTATTGGTACACCTATAGCTGGACGATATGATATGAGGAGTAAAGAAATCATCGGCTGTTTTATAAACACGCTGGCCTTAAGAGTTCAGTTACCTGAAAATCCCAGTTTCCAAGAAATTCTTCAAGACGTATCCAGTGTTTGCTTGGAAGCTTATGATCACCAACAGGCTGCCTTTGATCATCTTGTAAGTCAACTTAATTTGCCAAGGGACACCAGCATCACACCAGTATTCAGCGTCAACGTATGTTACCACAATACGGAAATAAAGAGCGAACATGTTAACCCACCTGAAGAATTAACCGTTGAGCGCAAGCTTCTACACAATGATTCTTCGAAGTGGGATGTGCAGTTTGATTTTCTACATGAAGCAGAAGGCATGCGGTTTACACTTGAATATTACGCTGACCTCTTTTCGGACAAGTATGCTACATGCATCGTGGATAATTTCCTGGCTTTATTAATCGCCGTTGCAGAAAATCCTAGAATGCCTGTTGAAAAGCTTAACCTCCAGTCGGAATTGAATAACACAGAGGAACATTTCAAAGTATCATTTATGCAGGGTAATCAGACGAACCTTGGCGAGAAAAGCTTACCAAAACTTTTACTGGCTTCGATTGCTGAAAATAGCAGCTCTTACGTTACAGATGAAAACGGCCAATCTTCATACACGGAGTTAATGAAAAACATTTGCTGTCTTTCACAATTCCTGACAAATACTTGTAATTTAAAGAAATGTGATCGAGTGGGAATCCTAATGGAGAACTCTACCAAATCCCTTGAATCAGTTATAACATGCGTGCTATCTGGATTAGTGTATGTCCCATTAGACGTCAACAGTCCAAAATCTCGCCTGGAGAAAATTTGCACTGAAGCAAATTTAAAGGCCATCATATTCAGTAGTCCCTACATTAATATAGCGAACCATCTTCATTGGATATGTTCCACCGTAGAAACCGTACTGTGTCTGGACGCTGAAGTGTTTGGAGATATTATAGAAAGCAACGAAACACCACTTATGGACACCGAATTATGGGATTGTGTTGCTACTCAAGCCGTAGATAAAATAGAAGGAGGTGGATGGATGAGTTCCTACACAGGTGAACATATGAGTGACAAAGAGATGAAAGAATACTCGAATAACGTTTTCAAGAAATTGGAACCCTATTTAACTACGTCTACTAGAGTACTTGAAATAGGTTGCGCTTCGGGACTCACAACTCAGATGATCAAACCAAATGTAGAATCGTATATAGCCACAGATTTATCCAAGGAAATGGTGAACAATTTGAAGAAAGTTTATGCTGATGCTGAAAACATGGAGGTTTTCTGTGCAGCTGCCGACCAAGTCCGAGCATTATGCAAAGGAAAGACATTTGACATGATCATCATCAATAGTGTAATACATTGTTTCCCAGGCTATAATTATCTTAGGAAAGTTCTTAGTGACTGTGAAGCCATGTTAAGCGAGGACGGGGTTATATTTCTTGGAGATGTGATGGATCTTGACCTCCGAGATAATCTGGTAAACTCAATGAAGTCTTTTAAAGCAGTACATCCTGAATACAGAGTTAAGACGAACTGGAATAACGAACTCTTTGTTTCCAGAATGTTCCTTGACAGTTTTTGTTCATCGTCGTCGATACTAAATAGTGCAAAACATTCTAAGAAATTATACACTGTGCGCAATGAACTAACTGAATTTAGATTCGATTCCATTCTGTTTAGAGCAAGAGGTAATAAAGAAATAAAGAATGGGGGAACGAAAAAGTCATATGCCCGTAAAGACATTGAACAATATTCCTGTACTTTTAGTCACCAACTCAAACAACTCTCCGATGAAATATCATTTGATGACGAAGCCTATATTTTGTACACATCAGGAACCACTGGAACCCCTAAAGGAGTGGTTATATCTCACGAGGCTTTACTGAACTACTCAACATGGGCACGGAGAACTTACCAATTCAGTCCTAAAATACACACTCCGTACTTCGCACCCCTCACTTTCGATTTTACGGTTACCAGTATTTTCCCACCATTATTGACAGGGAGTAACATACATATTTTCAAGAACTTTCAAGACTCATACCAAGAGATTGCAAAAAGAGATGAATTGAATGTCGCCAAGTTTTCTCCTATGCAGCTGGATATGCTTTTGTCATCAACCAAAGATGTCTTAAGTATTAAAACATATATCCTTGGTGGCGAAGAACTGACTTCGACTTTGATGAATAAATTAAAAGCGAATCAAGGCGATAAGTACTTCGAAGTCTGGAATGAATATGGCCCCACAGAAGCAACGGTTGGTTGTGTTGTTAGATGCTTCCGTAGTCATGAATTACCACTACAGATGTCTGAGTTAGTAACCATAGGATACCCAATAGACAACGTGGATGTAGGAATAATCAGAAACAATAAACTAGTACCCATAGGAGCAAAAGGGTTCCTCGCTATCGGGGGGAAATGTCTTTGCTTAGGTTTTGTTGGTAATAGCGAAGAGAAGAGGATCAGGGAGCTGAAATCATTATCTAGTTGTCTTTGGGGTTCACCAGTAGACAGAATGTTAATCACCGAAGACGTTGTTGAAATCTTACCAAGTTCAAAAGAAATGGCATACTTTGGGCGTAAAGATGGTGGAACTACAAAAGTCAATGGCATAAGAGTCGACATTACCGAAATCCAAAATGCTATAGAAAATGTCTTTTTTGTGAAGGGAGCCTGGGTTTGCAGTTTCGAATTTGAAAAACGTACGTACATTGGGGCTGCTATAGAGTTTAAAAAGCAGACAAAAGACATGGAATCCTGGAAAAGGGTCCTATTTGAGGAAGTGAAAGAGCACCTTCCTTTAAGATCAATTCCAAAAGTTCTTATTGCAGTAACCAAGCCGCCAACAAATATTAACGGGAAGAAAGACACCGCTTACCTACGAACCCAGTTCGTACTTGAGATGCAGTCTTCAAACCAACACAGCGATAATGAATTAACAATGGTTTCTAATTCACCAATTCTTGCTAAACTACAAAATATATGGCACAGTATATTACCTATCAACTATTTACCAAAACCAAACCAGAACTTTTTCTTTGACCTCTCGGGAGATTCTCTGCAGGCTATACACTTGGTTAGGAAGATGAGGGACGAAGGATTCAAGGTATCGGTAACAGATATTTTCCAGAACCCAACAATTGAAAAACTTCTATCAAATTTAAAAATGTCAGATGATGACGTTTATCGCGAAGAAGAAGAAGAAGAAGAAGAAAATATTGCTTTTAAACCTACACCAATCGTGGAAGATTTTTTACTTCAAGACAAAAGGTTTCCAGACTATTTTGCTCTTTCGGCCCTGCTAGATTTTCACACTAAGGTAGACGTAAAGTTACTGAGGAAAGCCCTAAGAAGCGTAATGAAGAAACACGGATCTCTGAGGTCTAAGCTTTATAAAGAAGATGGGCAAGTTCAACAAAAAGTTGTTCCTCTCAAAGATGATCAGCCTCAAGTAATAAAAGTCGATTTTGAAAGTATGGCGGATCACCTATCTGATGAGAAAGAATTTATAGAAACTTGTCAAAACCTTGATAGAAGTCATTCCCTTGAAGACGGAATTCTAGTCGGTGGTGCTGTCTTTAACATAAAGTACGCTAGTGGTAATACAAAATGTTACGGACTGCTTGTAGTACATCATGTTGCTTTAGACATAGTATCATGGCAGCAGATTCTAGAAGATCTGGCAACTGCGTTCCGGATGTTGAGTAATGATGAAGAAATAGAACCTGTCTTGAAACCTTGCCGTCTAACATACCGTTCCTATTGTGAAGCTGTACATGCAGAAGCCAATGGTATCTTCGCTCCAGAAGTCAACTATTGGGCAGATGTTGAGAAACAGAGTCGGGGTGCTGGTGTATTGGTAGAGAAAGATATCCAGAGCAAATTTAAAACCGCTAAATGGTACAGCAAATCTATAGATGCATCTTCCTTGCGAGCAACATCTACAGGTATGGGCTGTTCAGACGAACAGGTCCTGTTAACAGCTTTTGGTAGATCGATGGCGACTATTCATGGAAAAGATAAAACAGCACTTTGCATGGAGAGTCATGGTAGACAGCTTGATGTTGATTCCTCAGATACTGTTGGTTGGTGCACCAGTATGTTCCCGTTTATCCTTGATACGCCTTTGAAAGAAGACATAATTGGACAAGTAAAGCAAGTTGGCAAAGATCTAAATGCCATCCCAAACCATGGTCTTGGATTCGGGCTACTGAAGTCTGCAGGAAAAATATCAATGACGCACCCTAAAGTTACGTTCATCTTCCAAGGATCACTTGATGCCAGCTCAAAAGAAACTCTTGATGGGGGTAAATACCAGTTTGATCATATACCATGGATAGAGATTATGTTGAACGAGTTGCGACAGAGACGATTTCACAGACATTTTGAAGAATTGCTCGAATTTGACTTAGAATTTATTGCTTGGATACATGGTGGTGGGTTGAAATTCGGATGCTTGTTTGATGAAGAAACCGTCACTCAAGCTACAGTAGAAGATATCGTAAAACGAGCTGAAATTAATCTTAACACCCTAGCAAAAAGGGTCAACACAAAGAAAATTAACATTTCCTTAAACATTATTCCTGGCTTCGTAATAACTCCAGAATGCGCAGATACCATTAAAGATGCTCTCCAACACCACGACATCAACATACAAAACGTAAAAGTTAATTCGCCAGATGAATTTCTTCAAACGTTGTGCCAATCACCAGCCCAAGACCCGGGCCTGGTTGTAGTTATACCGAGATTGAAAAATGACGAGGATAAAGCAGACATGTTAAATGTTTGGAGTCGATTTCAGAACAAACGTAAAAAGAAATTGGTAGTTATTGAAACAGAAGATCTCCCTAAATCATATAAGCTGCCCACGTTGCCTGAAGACGTACCCATCTTTAAATTTAAAATTCACAAGTCCCACTATGATTCAGATTCTGACCTAGAATATAACATGCCGTTGTCGAAAGAAGGGTACACATGTCTTGGTCTAGACATTGCTCGATATCTAAGAGGATCGCAAAAGAAGACTCAGTTTAAAGTCGTTGCAGTCGATGGGGATTACACACTATGGGAAGGAGAATGTGCCCAAGGAGAAGTTAAGTTGAGTGAAGGCAATATTGCCTTACAGAACTATTTATTAAATTTGAAACAGAGTGGGATGCTTTTGGTTTTATTGAGCAAGAATGAAAAAGGAGATGTAATGGAAGTCTTCAGAAACCGTCCAGAAAATATGGTGCTGAATGAAGATGATTTTGTGTGTATCAAAGCCAACTGGGAAAAGAAACACCTAAATATCACAGAAACAGCAACTTTCTTGAATCTTGGGCTAGACTCTTTCGTTTTTATTGATGACAACATCTTTGAATGTGAGGAAATGTTAAGAAATTGTCCATCGATCTTAACTCTGATGTATCCAGGAGATGCCAAGTTGATACCCCCGTTCCTTGATAGCTTATGGATGCTAGATAATTTCAACATAACAGAAGAATCAGCTGCCAGAACTGAGCTTTATAGAAATGAAATATCAAGACAAGAAGACTTGAGAAGTGTTAGGCAAGAATCGTCAAGCTTATCGGATAGTAATGCAGAAGGATTGACAAGAATACTACGAGATTGGAAAATGAAAATGGTAATTTTGAAAACTACCATCAAGGAACTTAAATTGCATCAACCAATATTTTCAAGGGTGTCAGAATTGTTACATCGAACCAACCAATTTAAACTGAATGATGTCCATACCGATATCCTTCAATTTTCTGAAAATCAAAAAATATGGATCGTTAGTCTTAAGGATGCTCGAGGAACATATGGCATCATTAGTGTATGCATTTTAGAAGAGGAAAATGGAAAATCCCTCCAGCTTATCCAATGGTTAATCAGCTGCAGAGCACTTAACAGACAAGTGGAGAATCGTATATTTTATGAGCTTTATCTTTCCCACACATCAGCCTTCAGTGATTTAGAGATACAGATCAATACAACCAAACGCAATACACCAATGATTAAGTTCCTTCATGATTTAGACCCGGCCTTAGACGTGAACGCTGATTTACGTAAACAACATATAAGAGTAACCCCTAAGATCAATCTGAATTTACACAGTGTCCACAGTACAATTTATTTTGAAGATCTAGAGGTGGATTTCCCAAAGAAAAGACCAAATGAACCCAGCTTAACCAAACCCGAAGGAGAAGATAAACTAGACTCTTTTCATTTAATTAAACATATCAACACTGCTTGGACACCTTTATTGCAAGACCAAGCCTCAAAACATCACATGTTCCCGATCATTCCGCATTGCCAGTACCTGGAAATTAACACATCTACAGACACGTCACTAGTAGACACACTAATCAATACCTGGATGGATGTATTGAACACTACAGTAGTACCGGATAATGACTCCAACTTCCTAGAACAGGGTGGAACTTCGTTTGCCGCAGTGTTTTTAGTATCAAAGTTGCGAAGACTTCACAGCGTAAATATATCCATCATAGACTTACTGAAGAACCCTAATTTTGGAGTCTTTATGAATATTGTCCTCAGCGCAGATAAGATAGCAGAAACCAAATGTGAACCCCGAACAAATAGTAGAAAGGAAGGGAATATATCCAATGCTCAACAGAGAATGATAGTTATGCAGGAATCCGCACCGTTGTCAACATCTTATGTAGAAACAGCAGTTGTAGTTACTTCAACTGATCGACCCGTGGACGCAAGGGAAACATTTCAAGCTCTTCTTCAAGTTCATCCAATTCTTACTAGTAAAATCAAGGCTGCTCAAAACCAACAAAGCTTCTTCATGACACCTGATCATGAAATGAAAGTTGATGTAACTGAGGAACAAGTATCGTGTGACGATATCGTGAAGTACATATCAGACACAATTCCCTTAATACAAGTTTTATCATCCCCGCTGGCAATTTTTCGTAAAATAATCTATAGAAATCAAACTTTTATGGTGGTGCACGTGCATCATATCATATGTGACGAGGTCACGCTCTCTTCTATCAAAGAAACTGTGGTCAATATACTCCAGCGAAGCTTTCTGGATCAAGTAAAAGACGGTGATGCATACCAGTTATATTTGCAATCAGAACATGATTATCGCAAATCAAATCAATTCGCCGAAGATGGTTATTTCTGGCAAAAGCTGTATTTAACAATTCCACCAACTTCCACGCTTTCCAATTTACCAGAGGGGCAAAGTTTATTCAATGATTCAAGAGTATACCAAGCTAAGCATCACTTCGCAGACCTACCAAATGAAGTTCTCGGTCTTATTAAGGAGCTAAAACTAACTGAATTCCAATATTACCTTGCTTGCTCTGTCATTGTCATTCAGAGATATCTTGGAACAGAAGAAATAGCATTAGCCGTACCTGTTACCACTAGATCATTCCAATTCAAGAAGTCGGATGGATTATTTGTCAATACGATCATTCCAAAATTTACCAGCGACGGAAATGTTTGTCTGGTTGAAAATATCAAACACATTGCAGAAACGTGGCTTCAAGCTATGGACCACTCACATTATCCATTGGACGAGCTCTCCAGATACTTATGGCAGCAACACAATCAAAGCTTTAGTTCATTCTGCAATGTCATGTTCAACTATGTGTGTGCCGCCTCAGATTCTTCATTGAATATACCAGCTAAACATGCTAAAATGCCGCTAACCATAAATTTTGTTCAAGGCCAAAGCACAAACAAAACCCAGGTATGGATGGAATGGGCGACAGAACTGGTTCCAGACAATACAGCCAAAAGACTGTCAGCAAGCATTGTAGAACTAATAGCACAATCTAGGAATGAACTAGAAACACCGTTGTACAAGGCGCCAACTCTGTCAAAATCCGAAACGCGGCTTATTCAATCTTTCAGCGAGTCTCGTATTCCACAAGATTACGACGAAGTACCATGCCATATCACCTTTGAAAAACATGTACAATTATACGGTAATGAAATTGCCATCATCTGTGATGGACGAAGCCTTACATACCAGGAACTTAATAGCAAAGGTAACAAGATTGCAGCCGGGATTCTGAATATAGTTCATCCACAAGAACTAAAGAAAAAACCTGTAGTTCTTCTCATGAAGAAGGGCGAAGAAGCTATCGCGTCTATACTGGGAATATGGAAAGCCGGTGGACATTTCCTACCAGTGTCGATTTCCAACAGATCAACAATTAAGAACATTTACCAGAGAGCTGATCCAGCACTTGTAATAACCACGGAAGACATCGGGAGTCTTGTGAAAGATTTTGGAAAATCAACATGTCCAGTACTTAGTGTTGATGATGTTAGTGGGGAATCAGATCATAAATACATTATTGAACAATCAATTGAAGATATAGCCTATGTTATAAGGACCTCGGGGTCGACAGGTACACCAAAGCAGTGTAAAGTTAGTCACAGAAGCCTCCAAATCATGTCAACGGCCTGGAAAGAAATCTACAAAATGGACAAATTCAAAGTTAATATTCTGCAATGGGCGCCTTTATCATTCGATGTTTTTGTTGGTGATCTGACCAGAGCCCTGGTATCTGTTCCAGGTACCATGGTTATATGTTCCGATGAAAGGAGGCTTGACATTCCCTGCATCCTCAACTTAATCAAAGTCAACAACATATCTTTAGTTGAAGTAACACCTCAATTCGGACAGCAGATTGTTGAAAATGCCGATATTGGGGATCTTGACTCTCTACAGATTTTGATTCTAGGGTCTGATGCTGTAAAGAGCCATCTTTTCACAAGGGTTAAAAATCAACTTAAACCTAACCAACGCCTCATTAATAGTTATGGTATGACAGAAGCCACGATTGATTCGGCGTGCTTTGAAGGAGACCCACCGGTGACTAGAAGCGGTACAGTGCCCATAGGCAAACCTCTTCCAGGTGTTAAACTACAAATTCTGAATCCTAAAACACTACAACCGTGTCCAATCGGAACCGTGGGTGAACTATACATAGGTGGCGATATACTTGCTTCGGGAGACGTAGAAGTTGTTTCAGTTGATGGTCTGAATACAAACAATCTTAAAACTGGTGATTCCGCGTGCTGGTTACCGAGTGGAGATATTGAACTATTGGGAAGGTTAGACAATGTCATGAAACTTCGGGGATTTAGGATCAGTTCAACCGAAATTGAGAACAAAATCATTTCGAAAAATCCTGAGATAAAATCGGTTTGCGTGACCCCAGTAACCAGTGAAAATGATGTTGAATTTTTATGCGCTTTTGTCGTGTTGAATGGCGTAAATGACGGTGACATATCCAAGAAAACATTAGGAGACAGAATGAAAGGTGATTTGCCTTACTACATGATACCAGATGTAGTTCACATTATAAAGAAAATACCATTAACCACCAATGGAAAGGTCAACATCAAAGCCTTGCCAACATTACCAAATCTTTTCAGGGCATCTGAAAAACATACGCAAGCTTATGAATCAAAACCATCAAGTCTGTCCACTCTCAAGGGGCTGTTCACGGAAGCTATGTGTTTAGCTAACATTGATGACGTGGATACAGAGCAAACGTTCATGGAACAAGGTGGCCATTCTCTAACCCTGCTTCGTTTCTCAACATTGATAAAACAGCGTACAGACTACACAATAAGCATCGCAGACATATTTTCCTACCCAAGTCTCTCAACACTTTCCAGATTCATTGATGAAAACCAAAAAACTGAAGACATCTCCGAGTCACCAAAAACAACCGACACAGCTGGAGAACATATAGATATTGCTATCACCGGAGTTGGAATGAGGTTACCTGGTGACATTTCTTCGATTTCTGAACTTTGGAAGGTTCTAACACATGGTGAAGATTTGATAAGAGAATTCCCAGCTAGCAGAAAAGATGATGCACTGAAATGCATGAATTCTACAACATCTGAAGCGTTATCGGCTTGCGACACTTTCCAGGGATCATTTCTCGACAGTATTGACCATTTCGATAGCCAGTTCTTCAAAATCCCTCCTGGTGAAGCTAAATACATGTCTCCTGAACAAAGGCTGTTTTTACAAGTAGCCACAGAAGCTTTATCCGAAGGGAGAAATATAGACAAAATTAAGGGGTCGAAAGTTGGGGTTTTTGTTAGTAATTCGGAAATTAGCTATGCAGAACTTGATCTACCAGATGAAGCAATAAGTATCTCTGGATTGATGCCTGGGATGATTGCCACAAGAGTAGCCTATCAGTTTGATCTGAAAGGACCAACACTATTGGTGGATACAGCATGTTCCTCCTCACTGATGGCTCTCAAATTAGCATGTGAATCAATACAAAAGGGAGAATGTGACGGAGCCCTGGTCGGTGGTGCCAATCTTGTACTTTACCCAGCAAGAACAGGAGTATTCGGGGAAACTGGTATACTTTCGCCAGACTTTCATTGCAAAGCTTTTGACCGAGATGCTACTGGCACTGCAGTGGGCGAGGGAGTGATGTGTATCTATGTAGAACCACTCAAAGCCGCTACACAAAAAGGAAAACCAATTTACGGAGTATTGAAAGGCGTTGCTTCAAACAGTGTTGGCCACGGAAATGGCATCACTGCACCTACATCTGCTTCACAGAAACAAGTAATCGAATCGGCATTAAAACTAAGTCAAATGGCGCCATCGGACATTTCATTTATTGAGGCCCACGGGACCGGCACTAAACTTGGGGACAAAATAGAATTATCCGCATTGTCTTCAGTTTTCTCCCCCAAGGCTGGTGTTCGGGACATTCCAATTGGTGCTGCAAAGAGCATATTTGGACATTTAGATTCCGCTGCTGGGATGATTGGAATCTTAAAAGTTCTAGCTTCAATGATGTTTAAGAAGATACCACCTACCGCACATTTCAAGAATCCACATTCCGAACTTGTTGATTCGTTATTGGCAGTTCCTGCGAAGACAACTGTCTGGCCATCTAATGTGAATCGGTCACGTGCAGCTGGAATAAGCTCTTTTGGCTTGACTGGCACCAACTGTCATGCCATTATCTCACAAAGTCAGCCCTTAGGACAGATCAATGACAATAATATCACATCACCGCTTCTTTTGACCGGAAATGATCATAACCAGATACAGAATCAGATCCGGCGCCACATAACTTTCATTGAAGAGACTGTCGTTAATGCAGGAATCAACACTATATCCAGTTTATGCGTTGCTGTGGCAAACAGAATTCGAGATTTGGGACAAGCAAAACTAGGCTACATGACGCTGAAACTGGCAATATACCTTAAATCCCACACACAAGCTCTAAAAGTTTTAGAACTCCTTAATTCATGTAACGATATGGACGACATGGCTAACCTAGCAGATGTGCGAAGTGACATTGGAGTAAACTTTTTAAAACAAAGACGAGAAGCAAATCAGGGTGTTGAAGATTTTCTGACAAGTGGAACCGTGAACCTTGATTTACTGTTCGGAGATGATAAACCAGTACCGGCGCGGGGTGTTTATCTAGAAATGTTCAATCCAAAAAGGCATTGGTGTGATCCAAGTTCTTCTTCTCCAACTGAAAAAGTCGGACTTCTTAATATTTTAGAAACTAAGTTGAGCGATGCACGTGAAATGGTACGAAGTTTGCCTTTGGCGGCTTCTGAAGAATTAAGGGAACTCGAAGGAAAGTTCTGTGTAGCTATAGTAATTAAACTTCTTATGACTACCAAGCTGAATCAGTACTTGAAACAGTCTTCAGAAGTATCCTTAAAGACCATCTTCAAAGAGACTGGAATGCTGCCAAAGTACGATAAATTATTTTATGTCATGATTAGAGAGCTGTATGACAACCATGTTGTAATACCAACTGGAAACGACAAATCTATCCATTGCTTAGATACCTTTAGATTTTATTGTGAACATTTACTTGATGCTAATCCCGAACCTATAGCTCAATATGCCATGGAGAAATATCCAGCTTGGTCAGATTGCTTCAGATTTCCTCTCTACTGTTCCCAGTATTTGACAAAAGTCCTGTGGGGCAATATGAGTCCTCTTTCAGTCATCTACCCCCAGGGAGATCTGAACTACATGTACCAATTTGATAAACTAGGAGATCTGATTGGAGATGTTTACTACAATATGTACATGCAGTTGATTGCCGCTTATGCTAAACAGCTGTCCGGTCGTGGTAGAAAGGTTAGAATCCTTGAGGTTGGAGCTGGCATGGGTCACGTAACAAGACAACTGATACCTAAATTGAAAGATATGCCGAACATTGAATACTGGTTTACAGATCTTGGTAAGGCATTTGTAGAAAATGCGAAGACTTTATTCGAAGATTACCTGCACATGATGAAGTTCTCCACATTCGACATTACCAAGAGTGCTCCCAAGCAGGGATTACTAGGCTGCTATGATATAGTCATTTCATATAATGTTATCCACACCACTGAAAGTGTCATGGATTCTGTCATAAACCTAAAATCTTGCCTGGGTGAAGATGGTACTCTATTTATTATCGAGAGTGCCAAGAATGAAACATGGGCTACTTTGGCTTGGGGTATTTTAGATGGATGGTGGTATTTTAAAGACTATGATTTGAGACCAGATGAACCAATGATGGAACCTGAAAAATGGGAAAGAGTTCTGAAAGGTAAATCTGTTTTACTAAATAAAACAAGTATTCCAAAATGTTTGTATTTAATGTATATTTAAGCTAATGAGCATATACATGTATGTGTTTCAAAATAGGCGTGTATTGTCCCGTGCACCCCCTTTACATTTGACAAGGGAAGAGACAGAAATAACATAAAGTCCATTTTATTCCTTCGATTAAAAATTGGGGTGGGGAAAATGGCCGAATGGTCTAACGCGTGCGCTTAGATCATAGGATCTGTCGTTAAGTCAAATGATGTTTTTTTTTCAAATCCTATATTGTACGTGACGCGAAGAGTGGGGTCGCCTGTCCAACCTTGTATGTTTTCACCGGGTCCTCGGGTCCCCCATTGCTATCCGCCCACGCTCAAACTAATTATTGAAATCAAATTGATCAATATGGTAGTCCCAAAATGGCCTTGTTTGTTTCGAGTGTATTTTAAACTCTCTCTCTGGCTCAGGAAGACAGCGATTTTTATATGGTCTTAAGCGGTCGTCGCACTATATCCGCCGTCTGTAGAGGTACTTACGTTTTTCACCAATTTTCATAATATTAACTATTTTTTGAGCGTTTTCGGTCTCGCAAAATTAGTTTCAGAGTTAAGGCCCCTGACTATCGAGACGGTGCATTACCGCTCCCTCGTTCTTAATGTTCGGTAGGGTTATGCCTCCTGGCTGATTGTTGACAGCGGTACAATACGTACCTATACTCATCAATGTTCACCACCTTTTAAGGAATAAGATCTCGTGTCAAAAATAATGTCATTATATCAAGTAAAATAATGTCATTACATCAAGTAAAATCTTTGCGGCAGTCTATGGTGATTTACGTAAGATAACTATCCTTATAAGCATGCTTGTATATAAGTGCCTGGGCTCATCTAGTTAATGATTTAAAAGGGCATTTGTTGTGTTCTCAAAAAACTATATGAATTGTGTATTTTATTTCAGGAAGTGGATTTGGATCAGTCCATTCCTGTCCTGTTGACCAATTTGAAAGAGATCAAGTAGAGAAGTTCTTATTTGTATGCAGTGCTAAGCCCCTAGTTGGAGAACTTCAGCAGCTACCAGGTTGGTGGGAGACCATTGATCTGAAGACACGACGTCATCAAGACCTGGAGGATGAAGTGTGTAAGAGTACCGATACTGGTGTTGAAGATGCTCCTGTTGAACGAACGGCAGTTCACGGAGAATTGAAACAAATCTGGTGCGAACTGTTCGGAATAGACAATATCAAACCAGGTGATGAGTTCAATTCGCTTGGAGGAGAATCCTTACTGGCTATTCAGATGATGACTATGGTTAGAAAGAGAATTGGATATCAACTAGAGATTGCAGATACATTTGGGTATCCATCTTTGGGTGGCTTAGCTGACTTTATTGCTGATAAATTGGAAGATGGAGTTGAAATTGAAATGGGTGACACGGAGCAATGGTCTAATATATCAACCCCATCTAGCCTATCGGAAATCGACGAGAATGAGTGTGTTAGCACAATGCTAATGTTTCCGGGCCAAGGTTCACAAAAGCCAGGAATGTGCGTCTCCATGAAGGACAGTCCTGAAGCTAGAGCTGTTTTCAATGAAGCCGCTAAAATTTTGGGATACAACATTTTAGAGATGTTTCTGCAAAACGACAAGAATCTTGCTGAAAAATTAAAATCCACCGAGTTCGTTCAGGTTGCCCTTCTTGTCGGTTGTCTGGCGAAGACTGAACAAATAAAAGCAGAAAACCCTGAAAAACTGAACAATATTACTTACGTGTCTGGATTAAGTGTCGGCGAATTTGCTGCATTAGTTTACTCGAAAGTTATCAGTTTTGAAGAAGCTTTAAAGATTGTTCAAGTGCGCGGCCATGCTATGGAAAACGAAGTACATCGTTCCGCTACCGGCATGGTCAGCGTGTTTGGGCCAAGTACTGACAAACTACAGAAATTTTTAAATGAAAAATTCTCGCATGTCAAAATATCCACGTATCTTGCGGATAACCAACACACTGTTGCCGGAACAGAATCGGAGACAGAAGAACTCGTACGTGTTCTTTCCGGTGAGCTGAAAGACGATATGGACATTATTGATGTAAGAAAACTTAGAGTTGCTGGTGCTTTTCACTCCACGTATATGAAACCTGCTTCCGAAATTGTCGATCCTATTATAGAATCGGTAGAATTTTCTAAACCGACAGTTCCATTAATTATGAACGTCACCGGAGAAGTAGTAAACGACCCTGTAGAGATTAAGTCTTTTGTGTGCGAACAATTGGTAGCTCCGGTTTTATGGAAACAGTCTGTAATTACTGCCTATGAAGCCGGTGTAACGAACTTTGTCGAGGTAGCCCCAGCCAGAGTTATATCGTCCATTGTGAAAAACCGAATAGCGTCTGTTAAAAACTGCACCGTGGACCTAATTGTTGTTTAAATATTCTGATAACAGTCAAGAAATATTTATATGTAAAGTAATTTTAATTAACTGTAGTTTGTGTAGACTACTCAGAAAAATAATGAAAAAAACAAGGATTATATATTTAATTGAGGTTTAAATACTATTACAATGGATATAATTTAAAATTTTGCTAAATTACCCTTGTTCTGTTACAAGGGATCTATTTTCTCAGTAACCGGGCAGTGTTTAAAATGTACAATCTAGTTTCGCACATTGTGGTACAAAGAATGGTATACGTTTCGGCCGAATATTTATCATAGGTATTACTATTTTATAAACACATACAAATATAAAAGAAGCTATTATGTGTGTTTATTAATGGCCACAACTTAAGGTACCTTCAGGTCAGAATAAATGTTAAATACCGAGTTTAAGGTCTTCGATAATAAAAACAAAAACACCCAAAAAACAGAAACATTTTGGTCATCGCTAGCCTGCGATATTTACTGGATTACTGCATATTTTTGACTTTTCACATGCCTTTAACTTTAAAATTGAACTAGTCAATTTGAATTGTATTTTGTTGTTAAAGAACGAGTACGGTAGTTGTGATTTTTGTATCTTTTAAACACTACTTGCTTATTGTAGCAATTAATTACTTTTATTTAAATGTATATACTCTTTTACGTTCTTATCCTCATTTAGACCGGATTGGGTTTTTGCCTTTGTTTTCTGATTTTGTTTTCTTTGTTATACATTTTGAAATTTTGAAATTTTGAAGTTACTGAAAATATTTGACTTATGTTATATTTATAGCTCATATTTATATTTATATTTATAACATATTTATTTATGTTATATTTATAACGAATGAAATGTGCTATAAATGACTTGTAACATTGACACCTGCTCAACATGCTTGTTGATATTGCACAGAAAACCCACCCCACTTCTCTATATGATTTCTACTAAAACTAGTGTAAACCGGCAAAAGAGTGCAATAACATTGAACATGTCTAGTTATTGCACGGTTAAGCTCCATCCAATCTACTAGAGGGAAAACAGTCTGCTTATTCAACGAAAAGAACATAGGAAGATTCCCCGTCCATGTTACGTACAATGTATATTTATTGCACATTTGTTTAGATATCCATAAGCTTGTAATTGTGGTGACAATTATCACATGATAACAACGTGATATCTTTTTTGATAATACTTGTACATTTGTTTATGAAATGTTGATGTATTTGTTAAAGATACATTATGGGAGATTCGATAACGAGTTGGCAGTTCTCACTATAATAGTTAAAAACTAGATAACGTAAAGCAATTTGCTGAAAATTTCATTCAAATTGATCCACTATGAACCGAAAACTAAGCGAATGAAATTTCTGCCTAGCCTCGGTCATCTTTACTAAAGTCAGTACGGTAAACAGCCTAGTCTCGATTATCCATTTAATCGAGAAGGAAAGTTATGCAGTAAATCGGCTCACAATCCACTTAAAATCGGAGGCTAGCGCTGCCATCTAGAGTTGATTATGGTCTGGATAAGTTAATTAATGTCTAATTAATAATTTAGATAACATTTCAGGCCTAAATAAAGACCTGCAATAGACAGATTTAGCTCTTGCATAATGTATGTTTAATATTTTTATTTAAATATTTAGCGTGATATATTAACCAACTAGGGCGTAAACACTATTGTAACAATTTATTACATTTATTTACATGTTTACGGTTTTTACGGTTTTATCATTCCGTAATAATTAATATAATCTTACCTTTTTTCATAGATCACTTTACTTTTTTTGTCTTTTTTTTTATGATATTTCTTTAAGGATACATTATAGGGGATTCGATAACGAGTTGGCAGTTCTTACTATAATGGTTACAAACTAGATAATGTAAAGGCAATTTGCTGAACATTTCATTCAAATTGATCCACTATGAACCGAGAACTAAGCGGTTGAAATGTCAGTACGATAAACCGAATAGACTCGATTATCCATTTAATCGTTAAATCTTGAAGGAAACTTATGCAGTAAATCGGCTCATAATCCACTAAAGATCGCAGGCTAGCGATGCCATCTAGAGTTGATTATGGTCTGGATAGGTTAATTAATGTCTAATTAATAATTTAGATAGCATTTCAGGCCTAAAGAAAGACCTGCAATAGACAGATTTATCTCTTGCATAATGTATGTTTAATTTACCCTTTTGACATTTTGAAGGCAATGGAAATATTAGGCCTGTTGTGCATAATGGTATTTTGTTTATGTTTTAAAAAAAAACATATTTACATTTTTATTTTGTTGATAAATTTTACGTGATAATAAAACTGATATATTATTTGATATACTTGAGCATCTGTTAATATATTTGTTAATAAAACATGGTGCTCCACCCTATCGATAAGATACATATCTGGGAAGTTGGTGGGGCCACAAAGGAGGGATGCGGAAGGGGTAGTTACGAGCGGCTCGCTTGGCAGAAATGCCCAACTTTTTTAGACACCTTTTTTTCTGAAAAACAATAAAAACACTGAATAACAGAGATTGATTAGTATCACTTCTGTCGGGTTTCATTTACATTTCATTCGCTTTTTAAACACTTGATTTCAAGCTGCCCATTGACCTTATTATCCGTCTGCCCCAAAATAATAAATATTAAGCACAGCCTAATATGTAACTTAATGGGAACGATCCGTGGTCTGGAACACCTAGGCTGTACTCAATATTTATTATTTTGGGGTAGACGGATAATAAGGTCAATGTGCAGCTTGAAATCAAGTGTTTAAAAGCGAATGAAATGTATATATATATATATATATATATATATCAGTTATCTGAAAAGATGTAATAGCCTTCTGAATCTGGCATTTTTCCATCGCCTGCATTAGGGGACACCATAATCTCTTCGGTGCTTAGACTTCTTGTGTTCTTAACCAGGCACTGAGTCAAAGAAATGACATGATATTACTAGTCTGATCCATTTGTTAGTAACACAAGAGTTATTTACCCTATAATAGATCAATTCCATGCAATATCATCCAAGTATTCAATGTGAATCTTATCACCATTTGGCAACTAATGATGAATGTCATATCATCCAAGTAGTGTTCACATATTCGCTCACTCTCAATCAGATCCAAAAATAACTCAATTGGCCGACTACGTAAGAAACCAATGGGCGAGGGTGAATATTCTACTCATCAGTGGAACCACTACCACACAGGGGCACACAGAACCAACAACACTCTGGAAGGATGGTATTCAAGGATCAAGAAGCTAGTTGTTAAAGCTCATCCATTTTTTTTTAAATGATCGCATTTTACCAAAAGAGCAAAATATTAATGAAATTAGAATCGTACAGTATGCTGGGGGCCAGAAACCACCAAGGAAGAGACACAAATATGCCCAAATCCATAGCCGGCTCCAGGAATTAAAAAGTAGACACGAAGAAGAGGAATTAACTTTAGTTGAGTATTTAGATAGGGTGTCTTATTTGGCGAAATTAAACTAATTTGTTTTTATTTCTTAAAGTCATATGCCAAACATGTTAAAATTTTCGTTAATAAGTCACATTGGTGATTGTGAAAGTGTAAATTCTGATCATAAGAATCTATAACTCCATTGTTACATTTTTAATCCATTTTAATCCCTGAAAGCTGGATTCCCACGAAGGCGTCGAAAACGACCTCCTTTAATCCGTTCCGGTCAATAACTGCGCCTTCGTGGGAATAAGCCAGTTATTGCACGGTTAAGCTCCACCTAAAAGATGTTTGTTAACGAATCTCCGTTCAATCACACAAGTGTTTTATTTAAAGTGGGTTGAATAGAGGTAATTATCGTCCATAGGAGTGGGAAAGCGTGAATAAAAATAAAAGGTGTTAAACACAAAATTTCTGAACGGTGATTTTATATTGTTACCCTGTCTTTATTCTCGGAGCAGAACAGTAGGACGTTAAACCCCATTTCATTTCATTTCTGTCTTTATTCATGGACTGGCTCGCGTGTTCAATTCCTGCGTTGGCCGAGACAGTTCATCGGGATTTTCCAACGTGATTTCCAGTGGTGCAGGACGGAGGGCCTGACAAGGACAGTTGTCTAGTCGTTCGGGTGATACGAAAAAAACGAGGTCCCGTGTATACATTGGCGTGCACATAAAAGATCCCCTGTCAGTTAGAACTCGATTTAAGAGTAGGCCATAGTGCCGCTACCCGGGCAAAATTTCCCTTATAGCGTATGCCCACCCTCATTAGCCAGTCGGAGCAGAACAGTAGGACGTTAAACCCCATTTCATTTCATTTTTATTCATGGGCGTCCGCAGGGCGTTGGTGTTACATGTAGAGTGGAGAGGGTGGTGGTGGACAGGTTCCCGGTCAGCATTAATTAATTGGGGGTTCCAAGGTCGAAGATTGGGAAGGGGGTGGGCCATAAACAAATCGCGATGTTAATGATGGGTTCTGGCGCATATCAGGTCCTGAATAAAATAACATAATGGGTAAAACATGGTGTTTTTCAGGGGGTACAGACCTTTTTCTTAACGGGCACCATATTTCAGAGCGGGTGGGATGAGGGAGGGTATCGCCACCCACCCCACCCCACCTATAAAGCTTACTTTAGCAGGGGATTACTTGAAACTAACAGGGTCTAACACATGCTCTTGGGATTATAAGGTCTGTCATTGAGTCAAGTGAGAAACCTGGCAAGGAAGGAATATTATTAATTTAACCGTATAAAATTTATATCGAATACTACCATACAATAGGATACTTTATTACTCTGATTTATTTAATAGATAATGCAAAATGAATATATTGAAAAGTTCATTCAAATTAGTTTATACTGAGCAAAGTTATCACTGTTGGTAGTTTTGACAAGATCTAGCGTAGATTGTTCATTCTAGACTAGTAGCAACAATGAATGACATTCGAGACTTACTTACTCCAGATTAACTAGTTTATAGTTTATTTTCTACGAAGGCCCATTAGTGCCAAACACTTTGAACGAATTAGTATCTTGTTTGAACGAATTAGTATCTCGTTTGAACGAATTGATATCTCGTTTGAACGAATTAATTATTTGGTTTGAACGAATTAATTATCTCGTTTGAACAAGTTAGTAACTCTTTTGAACGAGTTAGTAACTCGTTTGAACGATTTAGTAACTCGTTTGAACGAATTAATTATCTCGTTTGAACGAGTTACTATCTCGTTTAAAAGAATTATTTATCTCGTTTCAACGAGTTACTATCTCGTTTGAACGAGTTACTATCTCGTTTTAACGAATTAAGTATCCTGTTTGAACGAATTAGTATCTCGTTTGAACAAATTATTTATCTCGTTTGAACGAATTATTTATCTCGTTTGAACGAGTCAGTATCTCGTTTGAACGAATTAATTATCTCGTTTGAACGAATTAATTATCTCGTTTGAACGAATTAAGATTTCGATTGTACAGAAGCATGGAAGGGACATGCAGAAATTGTGTTTCAAGTAAAGATAATATGATTTAATACGCGTAGGGTCTTTACTATTTCTAGCTTTAGCGTCAGTAGAAGGAACTACACTTGTGAAAAGGGGAATTAGTAGGGTCATTCTTGCATTTGAAGATATATGATGTGGTGTTCACTGGTCCCTTAAAGCGGTAAAATCTAGTAAAATCCAATATGACTGACATTTGCCTAACCAATGTACACAAAAAATCTACATGGTTGGTTTTTAAGACCCTATTAATGTATAATGAACAGATAAATAAATGCTCTTGGTGTCATTCTTTCATTTGAAAATATAGCAAGTAGTCTAGTGTTAGCTGGTCCCTTAAAGTGTTAAAAATAAATGAAATCTAAGATGACCGACATTTGTCAAATCAATGTACAAGAAAATCCTAAACGTTTGGTTTAAGACCCTATAATGTAATATGAACATGTAAATTCATATATTTGGGGTCATTCTTGCATTTGAAGTTATATCCTGTGGTCTTCGCTGGTCCCTTAAAGCGGTAAAATCTGGCAAAATCCAAAATGGCTGACATTTGCCTAACCAATGTAAACGAAACATCTTAACCGGGCGTGGGGGGAGGGGGGGTGAGACCAAGTAAGCGCCCCCGTGAGACAAAGTCTCCTCAAGCCCAGTTCAAAATAATCAAAAACTCAGTTATTATACGTCCATATCACCTAGGGTACTCGATTCCATCGCCATATTTCTTCTACTGCTCTATGGTCTTATACTATCGTATCGCTATCTGAAGATTTTAACGCCTACGGTGCTCGATTCCATAATGTCGTCATTCTTCCACTCCTCTATGGTCTTATACTGTCTTGTCATTATCATATTTACGGTTATAGTGAATCTCCCAGTTAGTAGTACCACTAGTCAGTGGGTCGTGGGGGAACAGACTGTAGAAATAGTCTGTCAACTCTCACAAAACAGGTAGAATTGATAGGCTGGCCGCGAGATTCTGTCCCATTTCTTATCCTCTCGATCATAAGAATTTTCTCCCATCAATGAACTCAAATTCCAGGGAATTGACTAAATAATTAAAATCTCTGTTATATATTTTATGTTGCTATCTAATATTACTCCACTCCTCTGTGGTCTCATACTATCCCATCACTATCATATTCACGGTTATAGTGAACCGCCCTGTTAGCAGTACCGGTAGAGCGTGGGGCGACAGACTGTGCTACTGTTCTGTCAACTCTCACAAAACAGGTGGAATTGACAGGCAGATCTCGAGATTCTGCCCCATTGACTGCCATTTCTAATCCTCTCGTTCACAAGAATTTGACCACAGCAATGATCTCAAAAGCCATGATATTCTCCCCTTCGGATTACTCAGTGTTATAGCCACTGTCCCTATGGTTCACAAAAATTATTACCAATCATAATATGACATGAACTTTATGTCAACTTGAATAAAACTACTTTCCGTCAAGATAACGAACCACAAACAACTATATAGGCAATACGACCCATGCTCTTTGTGGGGTTGGATCTATGCTCATTGTGGGGTGGGATTATGGGTGGCACCCTAGGTTTGGAACCGCGCCCACCTTATTCACCGCTTCTAGATCCGCTACTGGCGTTAACTTAAGATCCTATGAATGTATACAATCGTTAACATGCCCATAATCTTGTTGTTTATGTGTGATTTACATTGTCACTTTGTAAAGTGCCTCTGAACATGTTATATGAAAGGGTGCACTATAAATATGCTGTAATAATAATAATAATAATAGTATAACAGTAAATGTGATGCAAACTATAATGTTGAATAGCCCAGCAAAATGAGATTGGCGCTTATTTTAGCAAAAGTTGCCCAGTTAAAAAAAGCACCCTCATGTGTCTTAGAAATCATAGAGACGGCATAACCCTTCATTCTATGAAGAACAAATTGGTTAATAATTTCTTTCGCATCTTTATTCGTGTCTTGCTTCACTCATGCCAGTAAGTGATGAAGAAGTGCAGAGTTACGAATATACGTAAATTTGGATTCGCGTCCGCATGTTTTGGTGTAGCGGTTTCCCGAAAATGGTATAAAGAACCACTTAACCCCACCGGTCATATCTTCAAATGACATTATGGCCCCAAAAATATTAATTTTGAGACTAAAATTGCTATTTTATGATAAAACAATGCAGAGTTATGTCCCTTTATAAATTTGGATTTTGGGCAGCATGTTTCTCGGGTAATGAAATCCCCGAAAATGGTTCAAGAGAAAACCGAACAACTATGAAAACGATGCCAGATGAAAGTTTGACCCCGACAACCTAATGCGCCAGTTTCATGTGTTTCTCTTAATAATTGACGACTTTTTGTTTGTCTGAACTTGTACCTTTTAAAGGAAAATGGTTCAAATCCCGAATTTTTCTCTCAAAATTTGGGACATTCCGGTACTCCAATTTTGGTAAACTTTTAGGATGTCATTCAGTACACCCAAAGCTACCAAAAATCATCAAAAAACCTTTTCTTCCAATTTTTGGGGGGTTGACCCCCTTTTTTTCACAAATTGACTGGACTACAGGTATATGTATGATATTGTAAGGACGTGGATTGAAATGCACCCAATTAAGAAATAAAATGGTAGATTGTGCCTTAACTGAATTTTCACTAGCTCAGTGAACAGAACTACAGGTATACGATTGCTTGTCATCAATGTTTACATATTAAGGATGGAAGAGGATTTGGGGGAGTTTCTAAGATAGAGGGGTGAGGGTGGGAGTGTTAAAAGAAATAACTAATTCGCGCATGCCTCATGCAAAACGTAGCAAGAGTAATAGTGCCGTAAAATTTATCGCATTGCATGTCGCAACAACCCCCCGCCCCTCCCCCACTAAAGAACCATGCGGAGAAGCGACGCTGCCGTTGGCCGACTTCCTCGATAGGACTGAGAAATTGAAGCCGAGGGATGCAGAGGGGAACACTGGCTCAAGCGAGGAACGGCTGTTCTGGCCGCCCTACGTCTGATTACCGGTGAAAGCCGACACGGAGGCCTTCCCCTATTGGTTCACCTTGAGCCATCGTTCCCCTCTGAGGTTCTCGGTTTCACGTTCCCTGTTCTCTCGATCAAATCGACCAACAGCAGCGTCGCTTTGCCACACGGGACCCTAGTGGGAGGGATGAGACGTGCAATGTGGGCAATGTTTCGGCACAATTGGTTTAAACATATTTTATTACCACAAAGTAAATGGATCGGAGAAAAGTAACATAAACTTACAAAAACATCCTTTCCATCATAAGTACATGAAATTAAGATAATTAAAACGGTGCTGGGGAATAAATCTCAAGATTGACGAAGATGATCATAAGAAAACCGTCTGAGAATTATTCCAGTGAGTGCAAGGATCTTGAAATTATAACCCCATTTGCAACTAGCTTACAGGAGAAAATATCGAAAGGTTGCAAGAGCTGTTGGTACGAGGTTATTTCAAGCTTAAAGGTGTATTTCCAAATAGTAACTTAGGATAAGGACCACTCTTAAACCACTGGCGAATGTTCGTTTACACCTCCCTATAGAATCTATATGGTATTGAAAGTACACTTTTAAAATGTTGACCCAAATCTGGTTTTAAACAAATTTTACTGTTTATTTCGAATATAAAGAAAAGTAATAATTAAATAACATTGTCAAATCTTTCTGTATCTTTAAGGTATTTATGTATGTTTTGAATGAGTCGATTATTTTGAAAATTGCCAAATTTATCATCAACCCATAATATTGTACTAATATTAATGTTAACATGATCTGGCGTGTTGTTTACCAAATCGTGGCGCTGTGTCTTGTAATTTGGACAGTCTAAGAAATAATGCTGTGCATTTTCAATGGTATGGCCGCATTGGCAATTTTGATTTTGGACCAGGTTAGCTCGGTATAGATCCGATTTCGGTGTACTGCAGTTATTGCGCAGTTTTGTATGGATTATCACATATTTACGATCCCCTGTACATAGGAAGTCTGTCGTCTGAAATAGTTTTTGTGTCGGGTTTAGGTTTGATATTACGTTTAAAACTTCTCTTATTTCTCGATGTTTTAGTAGTAGTGTTCAGACGATTCCAGGCTTTGATGGTAGAGGGGCAATCTGATTAAAATACAGATCTATATTTCCTTTCGGGTTTTTTATACTTTCGATGGACTACACTACAAATAAAACGAAATTTTGAACTATAAAAACGAAACGAAATAGGATCTGTGTTTTAACCAGATTGGTAGAGGGGGGGGGGAAGATTTTTGGAATGTTGTGGTTTTAACAAGTGGTGGTTTTAGGTTTTGAGGGTTTCGTAGTGAGTATGTAGTATTAGGAGGTTGATAATTGTTTAAGATTTCAGATAAGTACGTAGGACATTGGTTATTGTGAATTTCGTATAGAGTTGGGAGTTTCCTTTGATGTCTCCTTTCGATCAAGCTTTCCCATCCTGTTTCGAGATATAGAGATTGTTTCATTGCAAATTTCGGTAAACCGGTAGCGATGCGGGCAGCTTCTAATTGGATTTTTTCTAGTTTGGCGCAGTCGGAGTCATTACACCCATCCCAAACTTGGCAAGAGTATTCCAGGTTAGCTCTTACTCTTATGTATGTTTTATAGATTATGTTCAGTGAGTTTTTATTTAATGAATATTTCAGCTGTTTGGATACCGAAGAACATATAGTATCAATGTGTTTTGACCACCTGAAGTCACTTGATAGTGTAACACCGAGGTGTTTATGTGTGGGGACTATTTCTAATTCTATGTCACCGAGTTTTAAGTTTGGTAGATGTGAATGGGGATTAAATGAAAATAACAGGTCTTTTGTTTTAATAGGGTTAAAATTAATTAACCATTTTTGAGACCAAATATTTAGGGCATTTAAATCATGGTTTAGAGATAATACTATATCATTAACCGTTTTTTCCATTACAGCCTAAAGCTGCATCGTCAGCAAAAAATCGTGCTATGTTTGTCAACGTATCTTGAATGTCATTTATATAGAGTAAGAAGAGGAAAGGTCCCAAAACAGAACCCTGAGGAATTCCTGACATTAGAGTTGTTTCATGTGATGTAACACCGCTGATGGTTACCGCCTGTTTCCTGTTACTGGTGTAGCTTGATAGCCACTTAAGACATGGGTCGTCAATACCATAGTTTTTTAGTTTATGTATCAGGCCTCTGTGATATACTCGATCAAGGGCTTTTGAAAAGTTGATGAACCGTTGAGTGTTGTGGTCTGAATCCAGTTTGCAAGCCATATAGAAGGTTTTTTGGACTGAAGGATTGTATAGATGTTTCAATATTATACGTTCGAGAACTTTACTAACAGTGCTTAAAAGAGAAATGGGTCTGTAGTTTGATGAAACCCATGGGTCGCCCTTTTTGAAGACGGGGATTACATTTGCTATCTTCCATTGAGCAGGAAATATTCCCTCAGTAATGGACTTGTTAAAAAGAATAGTCAAGGGAACACATATTGAATTAATAGAGTGTTTAAGTAAGATGTGACTAATCCTGTCAGGACCACTGGCCTTTTTGGCATTAAGACATTTGATTATATCCTTTAGTTCAGACTCAACAATAAGTGGTAGAGAAAATGAACAGAGGGTTCTAGAATTAAAAGTTGGAAGGTCATCTCCGGTTGTATTATTGGCAACAGACCCAAAGAAATTGTTTAGCGTTTGTGCTTTATCAAAGTTTGAGCGGGCAAAGCTTCCGTTTTCTTTCTGTAATGGAGGAATATTTGAAAATTTGTTTCTTTTTAACAAATGGTTCATACATTTCCAATAATTTTCGTTTGGTTTGGATATGTTATTAACGTTATCTAGAATTTTCTCATTATAATTTGATTTTAGAATTTTTTTGAAATTGTTAACTTTGTTGCGTTGATTTTTATATTTTTTAATGTCATTTGGATGCTGGGATTGTTTGGATTTTTTCAGTAATCTTTCGCGGATTCGGATATCTCTTCTTATATCTGAAGTAAACCACGGTTTATCGTTTGGCCTTATGATAACTTCCCTTTTTGGAATTGTATTGCCTATGAATTCACTTAGTTTGCCATAAAATAATGTGCACGCATCTTCAATGCTTAAATATTCAAGTTCGACTTTCCAGTCGACGTTTTGTATAAGTCTATTGAGCTCATTAAAATTGCCATTCTTGTAAGGAAATATTTCTCTCTTCTTGACGACTTGGTTTTGTTGGATTTTGATATCTATTTCACAACCTATTCCTTTATGATCTGAGATATATGAGTCAACATCAAAGGTTTCGGTAAAAACAACACTGATATCCCTCGAGACTAGAATAAGATCTAATAGAGACGAACAAGAAGGTGTGATTCTAGTGGGCTCCTGGATAACATTTGTTAGACTGTTTGTTAAAAGCAAATCATGAAGGGTACCTGAGCGGTTTCGTGGTATATCAACATTAAAATCACCAAGAAGTACAATTTTATTTGTGGTATTGTATGCGGCGTCTATAGAGATATCAAGTTGGTGCCAGAAATCTTGTGATGAATTAGCTGGCCTGTACTCACATGAAATAAGTAGAGGACTTGTTTGGAGATTGTTTCGTTTTGCATACTGCTACTGCATCACACGGTTTTTTCGTGTCATCCACAGTTTTTCGTTCAAACAAGATACTAACTCGTTCAAACGGATTAATATTTTTTTTCTTTGGCACTAATGGGCCTTCGTAATTTTCAAATATCGTCAGTGTTCTAATCCATTTGAATGTCTGTCAATCGATGCTCTACATAGTTGATTATAGGTTTGACATGTAAATAAATCGAAAAAATAATTTATCTAACATTTGAAGACAAAGGAAAGACCTGAAACAATAATGCAGAATTAGCTTTAAAATAATAATGCATCTTCAAATTCGCTTTGCATTTGGTGTATCCGATATTAAATTCATTTACTCCACTTACATCACGCAATGGAATGTTTTATTATTTTCAATTGTTTAACCTTGTTATGTTCTTGACTAGGTTGATTTCCCCTCTTTATAAACTACGAATTTTATATATTCCATATTGAAATGTTTATCACATATTTATATATCTCTTTATTTTATTTTTTATTTACAGTTTACCGGATTTATTGATGTATAGAAATGTATATACAAAACTGACTACTACATCCTATAACTGTTTGAAATTACATGGACATTAATTGTTAGACTACGCTGATTTCTAATTCAAATTCATCAATGCTGACAATTATAAATCTTAGATGTTTAAAGTACAGGTTCAATTTAAAGTGGGGATCAGGGACGGATCCAGGGGGCGGCGAGGGTTACTAACCCCACACCTGCTCAGCAACATAAAAAAAGATTTAAAACAACACTTGTTATGAGAAAAGTGTCACGGTCGTGTGCTTTATCCTTTATCAGATGGTGGGATAGGATGGGCATTCAAAGCGCGAGATAATGATAGACATGTGTGATATCACAATAATTAATGCTTTACATCCATGAAATTGAACCACAATGTGATCGTATTAATTCATAATAAAAACTGACATTGTAGGAGGGGGTTTGGACCCCCTGGACCTGGACCTGTCCTTTGATGTGACGTAATTAACTAATTGCGTATGTCATAGGCCTACTATAGGTATATTACTGAATGAATTTGTTTATCGCGTCCAATAAATTACGCCGATGATTTACCATATTCGCGAACTTTTCTTATGTGGCGTGGGGTCGGTGAGACTACAGATACTCAGTTAGCTTTATCCCTAATCACACCTTTTAAAATGGAATTGTCGCCATCATAAATAAAAAAGTAAATGTAATAACAGTAAAATCTTTACGAGCAGCCACCCCTATTCAGCAACACCTCCTTGTAAGCTCTCACGATAAATTCCCCCGATGATTTACCATATTCGCGAACTTTCCTTATGTGGCGTGGTGTCGGTGAGACTACAGATACTCAGTTAGCTTTATCCCTAAACACACCTTTTAAAATGGAATTGTCGCCATCATAAATAAAAAAGTAAATGTAATTACAGTAAAATCTTTACGAGCAGCCACCCCTATTCAGCGACACCTCCTTGTAAGCGGTCACGATAAATTCCCCCGTCTCTCCTCTAACGCGGCCAGCGGTCACTATTCGTACTAATAAATTTAGCAAAATAGCGCTTATTCAACGGCCATTGTTGAATGATACAATCTTGTCCTACTTCGTAGCACCTTCGCTAATCCCGTGGCACCTCACTGATCAGGTAAAAAGAACTGTGAAAATAACAATAACCTGGGATTATCTGTTAATTAATCTTTTGTTTTATTAAATGACAAACCGTAATCATTGTTTTCACACGTTACGAAACATGATTTGATACTGATGAAATAAACTAAAACTACCGTCAAAGCCGAGTTTTGTCACGATCATCTAGTATCTATTTTCCACTGCCACTTTGTTGTTATAAGATAGTGCCTCCTATATTACAGGCCCGGATTAAAGGCGGATGGGAGCCGCCTGGGCTGCAGCCAGGAGCCATCAAATCGGGGACGCAACTAGCTGTTCAGAGCAACGAGGGGGGGGGGGCAAAAGTGTCGTCAAGGGTTCTGTAAAATTGACGGACAATGTATATCTATTGTTTTTATGGTCGACAATTTTTTCATGGGGGGGGGGGGCTTTGCCCCACCAACCTCTGCGCCCCCACCCCCTATAGTTACCCGCCTGCATCAAATTAGTTCTAAACAATAATTAGGGCCTAATGACTTTTTTTAATGCCTATGTTTGTGCCCGTTTTCTTTGCAGACTTTAATTTATAGCCTTCCTTCGAGTACGCTGTCTTAATATCAGAATAATCCACCGGCATATACATAACCTAACTTTGCTTCTATAAATAGGTTCCATAAGTTGCTTAGTTTTGTCGTAAGAGGTGTTCCATACATTTTGACTCCAGACGAATCCATTTCATTCTTTTGGCTGTGCTGGTATACGTGACGTCATAGTCAATGTAAAATGGCACGCGGTATTATGTTGATGTTAGAATGACAACAAATCTTGGTCGGTAAGCAGAGAAAAAATAAACACGCCGCTTCGGCCAACAATGTTTGATTTAAAGCTAAGACATAGTTGATCAAATAACGGTAAGTCTGATATTTAAATTGTTACATGACAATGTTGGAAAATTATTTTTCTGAGATAGAGGATGTGGACAACATGACGAAAGATGAACAGCTTCATAGTTATTCATCTCTTCTTGTCTCGATTTGAGCGCGCACGTGGGTTGCGTTGAAATATGGGCAAGTAAACGACAGCGGCTTATTTAGCTAAATAGAAACGATATCGGTATGTTGGACGCTTCGATTTGATTTTAGAATAAACATCCGAGATGTGAATTACAAATCTCTTATTTTGATTTACTAATTTGACTTAAAATTTAAACTATCAATTGCACCTTCCCGCGAAAGAGATTTAGAGAATCTATTTATGGTCTTAAATATAGGTCACGTTGGCAACTTGGAATTTTCTTTTCTGCAGTTTGGTAAACAATGTTCAGTAAATATACGGTATACTTTGATGATGACCAGCTCTCCCATTAAACTACATGTAACTAAGTCGGTTTTGATAGAAGAAATAGATGCACAGCCCCGCTGAATGGTATCCAGACCACTTGGATCAAACACCACTCAGACTCGACCAAGATTGAAGAAGACTCGGCTACTCGGACCCAAAAAAGACCCGTCGGACCAAAAGAGGGACCACTCGGACCAACCCAAAAGACTACTTGGACCAAGCCAAAAGACTACTCGGACCAAGCCAAAAGACCACTCGGACCAATTAATTTAAATTGTACTCGGACCAATATTTATCTTTGCTACTCGGACCAACCCAAATATTCATCTGTAATTTATTCCATCAACAATTTAATTGTTTTTCTTTGATGTGCTTCATCAATTTGATTAGCATGTAACACGGTAGAAATAGTTCCACTACCGGTACTGATGATGTCTTCCGCCTTGCTCCAGCAAAAATAGTCATTTGACTACAAAAAAGTTACTGGCCTATAACTTCGCTAATTTCCAATTACACTGCCCCCAAACTGTACTGTACATAGCTTAATAAACCAATTGAAGTAAAGGTGAAATAAAAGTGAAACCTTACCGTATAATTATATGATGTGATTAAACCCAACTGCTATGCGGAATTTCTTTTCATTTTAAAATGTCCGCCCAACCAGAATCACGTGATTTCATGTCACTCGAAAATACAGAAAATAAAAACTGTTGAAACTTGTGTAAAATTCACACAGTTCATTGCGAGTTCCAAAAAATGGCCGGACCCAGCACCGTGGGTGTTGTCTGAAGACATGTTGTCTTCTGAGATGAGCACCAGCGAGGAAAATAAATGCAATAGCAGCATCCTCTTCATCCTTCCAATTTTCAGTAGTTGATTTCATCGTCGAGCTATCTTTCAATAAAAGAACTGTTCGCATAATGTTGTGTCTTGTGTTTATTTGCTTTCTCATCAACGTTCGTATGTAGACTTTTTTTACCTATCTTTCCATCGTACATTGCACACGCCACAAGGGAACAGTCTATGGATACGGGTGGGGGTACAGGGTCAGGTCACAACGCCACAAGGGAACACGCCACAAGGGAACAGCCTATGGATACAGGCAGGACCTTATGAACCATTGATAAATCACAATAAATATTCTCACATTAAAGATGGGTTCCCAGAAAAGTATTTATCGGGTGGTTATTTCCAATAAAAGTATGGTAATTTTGGTATATGGAAAGTAGAGATATCCAATCTTACTAGATTATACTGGATTCCCAGAAAAACACTCATGGAGCATATACAGGACAGAAATGTAAGGGTTCCCCTAATCAACAGCCCGACGATTAGGAATTTCTGCACGCGTTATGTAAAAGATCACACGCGAACATTGAGCGCTTGATGTACAAGTTGATAAACTTTATGAAGAGTTAGACGTACAACACTTTCTGCGATAAAAATGACGGAAAAAGGCGCGGGTAGTGGATAATCCAAGAATTTAATTAGGATTCGATATTTGTAATACATAGTAAGCGATTAAAGACAACATCGTCTTATGTATGCAATGAATTTTCCTCTGACTTCCAAGAGAGGTAACTCACGTGACGTAAACATGACCTGGTTTGATCAAATTTTTATAGCAGGACATTCCTTCGCAATTTCAATGTTTGAGAAGGATTTGAAGCAAAGTTATGACAAATTAATTAGTTTGAATATGTTTTTAGTCCATATATACCATTAAATCACCCAGTTTGTACGTGGGAACCCATCTTTAAATAAAAGTATCTCTACCAGGGTACTCACAAGCCTATGTGGTGCCCCGAGTCTGAAATTTGGGGTATAGGGGTAGCTTGGACCGGGGTGTAACATAGGCCAGGTGGCGTTAGTCTACCACTTCCGGTTTCGGAGTTATGACCCCGAGCGAAGCCGGTCTGTTCGGGGTTGGCGGCTACACCAGGTCTGGCCCGAGTCTGAAATTTGGGGTATAGGGGTAGCTCGGACCGGGGAGTAACATAGGCCATGTGGCGTTAGTCTACCACTTCCGGTTTCGGAGTTATGACCTCCAAGCGAAGTCTGTCTGTTCGGGGTTGGCGGCTACACTAGGTCTGCCCCGAGTCTGAAATTTGGGGTATAGGGGTAGCTCGGACCGGGGAGTAACATAGGCCAGGTGGCGTTAGTCTACCACTTCCGGTTTCGGAGTTATGACCCCCGAGCGAAGCCGTTCTGTTCGGGATTGGCGGCTACACTACGTCTGCCCCGAGTCTGAAATTTGGGGTATAGGGGTAGCTCGGACCGGGGAGTAACATAGACCAGGTGGCGTTAGTCTACCACTTCCGGTTTCGGTGTTATGACCCCCGAGCGAAGCCGGGTATCCTGCTAGTAATACTATAATAACTGCTTTGTTCAGTGCCTGTGCTCAGTTGATTTTTTATGATTAAAGAAATTTTAAACTCTGCATTTGATTGAAAATCCCTATAATATACCTTGGAAAAATTTGAAGTCTGTATGGTTACATGATCTTGAGGCAAAATTTTAATATCTTTGCCCAATAAGTTCCATCCCTTCATTTGCACTTAACGGTTGCCATTATAAGAAGCATGTAGGCCTACATGTACATATATGTTCTAATTAATATTTTGGCAAACATAATCTCGCTAGAGTGTGTATTGTAATGTCTATCTTTCATTGCAAGTGTACTCTGATGTAAACCTTGCTAATCACCATGTCTACTTGTTACTAAATAGCCTAATTATTAACAAGATTTGCACAAGTGATCACTCAGGATTAATAAATATACCTACATGTACCTATTTATACATGTAGGTCTGAAATATATAAAATTAATGGTTTATTCATGTAATATTTAGGTGTAGATTGTATGTTAATCAATTGATAAACAAAGCACAACGAGAAAGGCCAATAAACATTTCCTTTTATAAAATGTAACAAAAATCAGTGCTGAACGATGTGTTTAGGATTAGGTTGTAATTTAAAACGATTAAAATGATCAGCCTATAGGTTAAATAATGAATAAACATACAGACCTGCATACCCCATCTTAATGACGGAAACTTCCAGATCAGCGATAGAGAAAGATCGACTGTGCACCAGTTTGCTTACGGAATGTCTCCTTGATTGCCTCGATGTCATCCCCAACCACTGTGAAAACCTAAAGTAGTACAGATTAAGCAACTTGTACGCACCTTCTTATTTAGTCATTTGACAGTGACCAAGGATTATCTAGCCCCAAATTTTAATGGAAATAAGTGAAGTCTCCCCTACTTTTTGGGTTAATCCTTCCGCTTGCATGATATGAGATAATATCAAGAAATTACTGGAAGTTATTTATAAAGTAATGGAAAATGCTAATTCCCCACTGAAAATTGTATTATATAGTTCTGTAAGTTTATATTTACTGGACTTCCAGTTTGTAATTGATCTGTTTTACTGAATGATGGCGCCAGAGGTTTGACTATACAGGTTACTGAGGTAACATCACTGGGTTAATGCATTAAACAGCCATTTTTATAGTTCTATATACCTGTATTAATAATCTTTTAACCCATAATATTGACCTATTTCTCACCTCTTTTGTAAAGCACACCAAGTTCAATAGGTCAGTAATCAATCTGTTTTCTTCCCAAGAGATTGCCAAAAATTATTTGGGTGAAGAAATTTGTAGTACTGGTACTGTCCATTGCGCAAATAAGTTCTTTTCTGAATTAATTTTCAAGACAGATTTTCTAATCCAACAATATTTTAAGTTCTAAACTAAAGAAACCAGGGTCTCCAACAAGATCATGATTTTCAAGATCCTGGTTACTTCATATCAAATGTAGCAAAACATTAGAATAATTTTCCGTGGTTTCCCCCTTGTCAGTGGTGCAGCACAGAGAGGGCCTGACAAGGACAGCTGTTTGGATGGGACAAAAAACTGAGGTCCCATGTATACATTGGCGTGCCCGTAAAAGATCCCTTGGCAGTTTGAATTCGATGTAGTAAGAGTAGGCCATAGTGCTGCTTAGCAGGCAAAAGTTCCCTCATAGCACACTGTGTTGCACGTCATTCTGAACATCTGAGACACGCCACCTGCAGAGAAGTATCTCAGACACAGTCAATAGCCAGGATATCCATATCACGTGATCTACACATCACAGGTCATGACATTGACGTCAATGGGTCATGAGGTCAACAGCACGTTAAATTGTAAACAATAGGTTTATCTTCAGCATTGTGTCTTTTGCACCCATAAAGACTATATAATTCGTACAGTCCCAATGTGTTCTCTCTTCTTCCAATGATTTTTCACAAAAAAAACATATACAATTCATAGAATTGAGGTTGTCTTCAATGACTGCGAATGGTTGGCACTATTGTGTGCGTCGGTCGTGTCTATTTCAGATATACACAATCAATTCTGTTGATGTTTTTTGCGTTGTGATTGACTAATAGTTAATTTATTTCAGTTCTAAAACAAATATTTTAAACTTTAACGCAAATTTAGAAAATAGCCAAATTCTGGCTGGGATTACTGAGCAAAATGGCCATTCACTGTATACGTTCGAAAAAAAAGCTAGCCACCAATTAATTTTCGTACGTTAGTTACGTACGTGTTGCACGTATGGCCATCTTCGATCATTAGCCTGGTCGGAACAGAACAGAAGGATGTTAAACCCCATTTCATTTCATTTACTTTAAAATAAGGTGTCGTTCTATTGGGATGAAAGAATATAAAATGTTAAGTCCAATTAAAAAGAAACCTTGGACACAGTTAAGTTGGAATTTGAGGAAGAGTAGACAGCAGAGTACGTTCCCCTTGCACAACATGAATACAGAAAATAAAAAAATTGTTAGTCTCTGATTGCTTGGGTTTCTCTGTGTGCTTCAGTTCGCTCCCACCTTTAAAGACATAGTGGATTATGGTGTACATGTAGCATGTAGTAGTCTGAATGGAAATGAGTGGATTTTAAACCCCATTACTTGGTCCATCCCCTTGTTGTCTGGCATTAATAAAATTACTAGTAGAGTTTCAGTTTAACATTTACGCTGTACAGGGCCCGCTAAAATAATTGTATCCTTGTTTTAATTAAATCAAAAATGTCCAGCGCAATACATGTTTTGGAGCATGTCCTAGAAAAAGAACTCAATCTGATTGGGTTAGACTGATCATTATATAAGCACTTTCAATTATTTGTTTCTGAAAAGAAAAGTTTGTCTTGAAAAATATTCAGATTGCATTGTGTCTGAATTGATATTGTTGCTAGTACATTTGTACCTGCAGAATTCTACATAAAATGTGACTTGAGGAAATGTTGTATAAGATCAGATACAAAAAAAAACCAATGAAAATTTGAGAATCACAGATAAAATAATGGAAAAGATGGCATGAAAGTTGCGGAATGTGTTTACGATTTCGGATGTTTTCTAGAAGAAATGCCAAAGAATAAATCTCTGGTAATAATCACAGGGGGGTTACAATAATATACCTGAAACCCAATCTGTTGATTAAAGGTGAGAAATTCACCTTTAAGTAGGGAGTGGGCATACCAGAAGTTTCTAGAACAGTATACACAAAAAACATCAGAAAATATTTAGTTAGCATTGTTGTTGGCTTCAGGGATGGAGTCTTGTGCATAATACTAAACTTAGGGATTAGTTTGGAAAAGTAATGTTTATATTATCCCAATTCATGAATTCTATTAGAAATCAGAGATAGCAAAAATGTCTTTGTAAACAGGCAAGCTAAATCTGCATATTGCAGGGTTTCTTTGGGCCTTAAATGTTATATAAATTATTGATTAGACATTTATTAACATGACAGGACCATAATCAACTCTCGATGCTATCGAATGCCTCCAATTTTAAGTAGATTAGAACGGTTCAGCCATTGAATGATTTACGGTAATTTAAAAATGAAGAAGCGAGGCTAAGACTCGAATGACCAGTACGATAGTTACGATCAATGCACACATCTTGTCAAAACTACAGCCATTTATAACTATTGTCAAAATAAAGTAATTAAATAAATTTGAATGAAATTTTCAATATATTCATTTTGCATTATCTATTTTTGATATTTTATAGCGCGAGCGACTACCTCTTTATCTAAATCTTTAAGCTGAAAAGATAAAGGAAAGAAAAACTTTTAACTATGGATTGGATATATTGTTGCAGTTTGAAATTGTATTGTTAGTTTTAACATGTCATGACTTTTCTTTCCCTGTACATGTACTTTATGACACGGAAGAACAACACACTATCCAGCCAGATGTTTCTTATTGCATGTGTCACACTCTGGAGCAGATTGTGAAATGGCCCACTGCATGTGTCTCACTGTAGTAGATAGTGAAATGTCTCACTGCATCTGTCACACTCTAGAGCAGATTGCGGAATGTCTCACTGCATGTGTATCAATAATCACTCAAGAGCAGATGGTCAAATGTCCTGATTACACTATTTTGCCTTATTACACTATTTTGCCTATACCGTTTTTTTAGGACTTCGAATTTTGTCTAATGGTTTGGATTGTTCGTACTTTGTTTTATTTTATCACTGATACACATTCAAGGCAAATATAAACTTTCAAACAATACAGAATAATAATATAGTCCTACCCAAAATTATTAAAATCAAAAACTGTTTTTGTCCCCCGCCTTTCGAAGAAAGCAGGGGACTATTAAAATGGGTTCGTCCGTCTGTCTGTCCGTCTGTCTGTCCGTCACACTTTTTGGGACACAATAACTCTCTTCCTAATTGAGCTAGAATGTTCAAACTTGGTGTATGTGTTTATTAGGTCAATGCCTTGATGGAGTTCGAAGATGAGCATTTTCCGCTTAGGGTAAGCAGAGATAAGCAATTTGATTGGTTGATGCTTTGGGACACGATAACTCTCTTCCTAATTGGGCTAGAATGTTCAAACTTGGTGTATGTGTTGATTAGGTCAATGCCTTGATGGAGTTCGAAGATGAGCATTTTCCGCTTAGGGTAAGCAGAGATAAGCAATTTGATTGGTTGATGCTTTGGGACACGATAACTTTTAATTGAGCTAGAATGTTCAAACTTGGTGTATGTGTTTATTAGGTCAATGCCTTGATGGAGTTCGAAGATGAGCATTTTCCGCTTAGGGTAATCAGAGATAAGCAATTTGATTGGTTGATACTTTGGGGCACGATAACTCTCTTCCTAATTGAGCTAGAATGTTCAAACTTGGTGTATGTGTTGATTAGGTCAATGCCTTGATGGAGTTCGAAGATGAGCATTTTCTGCTTAGGGTAAGCAGAGATAAGCAATTTGATTGGTTGATGCTTTGGGACACGATAACTTTAGTTCTAATTAAGTGAGATTGATGAAACTTGGTGTATAGTTTCATTACAGTAATACCTTGACTAAGTTTGATAATGAGCATTTTCTGCTCAGGGTAAGCAGAGCGATACGCAATTTGATTGGTCGAGACTTTGGAAAACAATAACTCTCCTACTTTGATTGTTAGACTATAAGTAAAGATATACTGTTTGATTGTTCAATACTTTGTAAAAGATAATTTGTGATAAATTTATATGTGTCCTCTAATTACTTTCCTATTTCGGCGGGGGACATCAACCTCACTGTTGGCTTGTTTTCTATAGTTTGGTACTTAAGCTAGCTGCATCTTTAATAAATTCCAGGGAATAAAAAAAAAAAATCATTAGAATATTAATGTTGGAATCTTAATTATAAAAATTGGATTGAAATAGTAGAAATATTCAGTAGTAAGTATAAGATAAGTTGTGGATTATACAATGTACTGTTAGTGTTATTCTTTTGACAAAAATAACTTATGTCTTCACATAGGCTGTATATTTAGACCTATAATTCTAAAGTGGACAAGACTCTGTTTTAACCTAGATAAAAGATTTTTAACACCAATAATCATTAAGCTACTATAGCATGGCATCATTACCACGTAATTAGTTACTTAGTATACTTGATTAGTATTGATCCAATTATAATATTCTATGCTAAAATCCAGTATAGATTTTCAGATTTGATCAGATCTGATCTGACCATATATAGTTTAAGACCGTATGGTTCTAAATTCATGGCCATCTTTTGATTTTAAGCCACCATTCAGTTTCTCTAGATACATGTACTGGTATTTCAATTCTATCCACGGTTTTCATCAGCCCTGATGGAGCAGAAAAGTAGCACATTAAATTTCATTTCAGTTCTATTCAGGAACCGCGACATCAAGATGGCATCTATGACCTAACCCTAACCTATTTATTGTGTTTTAATGGATTGAATTACTGTCTGTAACTCTTAAGTCCATATTTTGATAAAATAACTGGTGGCCATCTGATACATTGGGGTTTACTATACAGACCTATATATATAATTATAAGAAGATTTATTATATGTAAGATTAATTAGGAATTTTACTACACCTTGAGACATTGTCAATCAGAATCAACCTCAATCAACCGTCTAATTAATTGATATTGGAATCACGAAACCTGATGATTTATGGAAGAAAAAATAAGGTGAGTTGTATTATAGAATTGATTGACTGACGGTTGAATGGCGTGATTCCTCTCCTTAATGACAAATGATTGAAAGGTTATTGGCATGGTGACAAAAGTTTGTGGGCCAAATATTTCTGATTCAAAACATAAGTTCTATGTGTATGTATATTAAAAAGGTATTTGGCTGGTGAAGTGTGACTTAAACACAATGGTTAGCAATATTGATTTTTGATTGGATGGTGTTTGTAAACATTAAACTGCTTTATGCTTCGATACTGTGGTATAGCCAGGTATCCAGCCAATTTTACATGAGATAAAAGTACCGTACATGTACGAATAATTTGTTATAACACTGTCACGAAAGGCTGTTTCAAGAGTACAAAAAGAACATCAGCGGATGCAAGATTTTGAACGTTCTGAAATATTTTGATTGGATAGCTAACTTTTCAACAACCAATCGAATTTAATCAATCTGATTAAAATACAGATCTATACTTTGTTTCGATGGCCTTTACTACATGAAGATCTGACCTGTTGTAGTGGGATGTCGTGTCAGGGGTCATACGAGTGGCTTTTGACCCTATGAGGTCAGACATTGATTAATCAATTAACGTTGACATTTCTAGTGGTTTACTCACAGTTCCGTGCACAACACGCTAAGAACTCGCTGTAACAGACCGTTTCATTTGCTGATTCCTCACGTTAACCAGAAAGTCTATTATATAACAACTCTTCGAGATCCTAGTGTTGTGAAGACAAGTAAAACAAAGTTTTGAATTATAAAAAAATGAAATGATTGAAATTAAAGAATCCAAACAAGAATAACTATATAAACTTAATTAGGTTTGAATTGGACCTCCAAAATGTTTTGTCTTTTGAACTTCATCATTAGAAGCCTTTTTTTTGCTGTGACACAAGCAATAAATATATATTTTGACATTTCTTGTTAGAAAGTCACTTCAAACCAAAAAATTGTGTGAGTTGGAGTCAATCCTGCTTTTTATACGCTCACATTGAAATGAGGTCATATATTGTCCTGTGAGATGCAGAAGCCAATTGATATTTAACGATTTCCGATAATTACTACGAGAGTTATGGCTCTTGATCCCTTTGAAATATCTTGTGGACACTCAAAGAGGTTGAAGTTAATATCCAGTTGACTTAAAGTTATACACAGTTTATGAGACGAAGAAGCCTATAGATTTTCAACGATATCCGGAAATTACTACCAGAGTTATGGCCCTTGATGACTTTGAAAAATCTTGCGGATGCGTTACAGGCCCAAGTAATCATTCGATTGACTTTAGATTGATATATACCAGTTAAAGTTTTGAGACAAATAAGTATATTGATTTTCAATGATTTTTGATAACTTGAATATCGGCTAAATCCATGATGTTTAAATGTTTTGTATACTAAACATTACATGGGGCAGAACTAGAAACCAAACAAATTCTTATGAAATATAAATGAAGTGAAATTCCAGGTAAAATAATTTGTGCCATGATTTATTCACTAAAAATGGAAAAAGAGATTTTTTTTTGTAGGAAGGTTTTGGTTGTATGTGAATGTATTTACAAATCTGAAACATGCTGATCTAATAGTATAAACAGTGAGTTTTTAACAAACAGGAAATGTGAAAGTTGTTTTGGATGTTGCTTTATTAAATGTCACCACATCCTAAAAACTGCATGTTGCAATTAACCTTTCTACATTTATGTAAACCTTTAGGCTACATGTACGTATATCCTTAGTGAGAAAATACATCACAAATACTTGTAGATTAGCACAAAAGTAACAATAATAACTAATAGGTCCACATGTACGGAAGTTTCTTTACAAATACTTGCCTATTTTTGGGTGTAGAAAACAAAAAATTAAAACCAGCTATAACATGTATGTCCTTGATCAAAATGTTAAAGTAGAAATATGTTATGCAATTTGGAATAATTTTTCGTCATTGACTTATTTTTATACGCCCACATTGAAATGTGGTCGTATATTGTCGTCGCCCCCGTCCGTCCGTCCGGCGTCCACAATTAAAGTTAATATCCGATTGACTTTAAATTTATATGCAGTGTTTAAGGCCATGAGACGAAGAAGCCTATTGATTTTCAGCGATTTCCGATAATTACTGCCAGAGTTATGGCCCTTGATCACTTCAAAAAATCTTGTGGACGCTCTAGAGGCTAAAGTTAATATCCGATTGACTTTAAATTTATACAGAGTGTTTAAGGTCATGAGACGAAGAAGTCTATTCATTTTCAGTGATTTTCGATAATTTCTGCCAGAGTTATGGCCCTTGATCACTTCGAAAAACCTTGTGGTTGCTCTAAAGGCTAAAGTTAATCTCATTGACTTTAAATTTATACACAGTGTTTGAGGTCACGAGGCGAAGAATCCTATTGATTTTCAAAGATTTCTGATAATTACTGCCAAAGTTATGGCCCTTGATCACTTTGAAAAATCTTGTGGACGCCCTAGAGGCCAAAGTTAATATCCGATTGACTTCAGATTGATACACAGAGTTTAAGATCTTGAGGCGAACAAGTATATTGATTTTCAATGAATTTCTATGACTTGGAAGAGCTAAATCCATGATACAGTATTAAAAGTTTTGTATACAAAACGTTAGCATGGGGCAGAACTTTATAAAAACCAAACAAATTCTAATGGTTGTCTGAGTTGTTGCTCTTAATCAGATTTTAGTGTATTATAAATGTTTCATTACTGAAAAAAGTAAAAATATGCGACAACTCTTGTTGACTGCCCGGACGATTTAGCTGCTGTGGGCGTATGTTTCGTTGCCTGGCAACCTATCTTTAATTATATTGATAATTTATTAAGAACAGTACAGCAAAATTTTGTTAGACATACTTCTTACCTATTATCCATTTAGAAATTCTGTTTAAGCGCTGTTGCACACAACCATCTCAAATAACTGTCAATACATGTATCTTCAGAAGATTTTGGTTGTCAACTAATTAAAAACATGCATTATGCAAGAGCTAAATCTGCCTATGGCAGGTCTTTCTTTAGGCCAGAAATGTTATATAAATTATGAAACGAAATAGGATCTGTGTTTTAACCATATTGACCCTGACATGATTAGTTTCAATATTCAATGACAAAATTACTACTTTAAAGGAGCATTATTCAAGAGGTAAATTTGCCTATTGCACGTCTTTATTAGTTAGACATTTCGTGGGCTGGGGATTAACTGGTTCTATGTCCACTTTTTATACGCCCACATTTTCATGTGGACGTATATTGTCGTCGGGGGATCACGTGGCTACGTGGGTAAGACGCTGATTCGCTAGCCTGGAGGTCGGGTGTTCGATCCCTGCATTGGCCGAGAAAGTTCATCCAGATTTTCCGGCGTGGTTCCCCCTTGTCAGTGATGCAGGACGGAGGGCCTGACAAGGACAGCTGTCTAGTCCTTCGGATGAGATGAAAAACCGAGGTCCCGTGTATACATTGGAATGCACGTAAAAGATCCCTTGGCAGTTGGAATTCGATATAAGAGTAGGCGATAGTGCCGCTGCCCGGGCAAAATTTCCTTCATAGCACACTGTATGGCGTATGCCCGTCTTCATTAGCCAAGCATAGGAGCAGAACAGTAGAACGTTAAACCCCATTTCATTTCATATTGTCGTCGTCCCTGTCCGGCCGGCCGTCTGTCCACAATTTGTTTGTGGACACTCTACAGGTCATAATTCTTATCCGATTTTGACGAAACTTGAAATATAGGTTTATCTCCAAAAGATCTTGGCTGCTTTCGATATTGGCATGTATCGGATCGAAACTTCATGGATTATGGCCCCTGTTTGTACGAAAAATCACGTTTTAGCTTGTGGACCCTATAGAGGTCACAATTTATATCCGATTTTGTTGAAACTTGAAATGTAAGTTTATAACCCAAAGATCTCGGTTCCTTTCGATTTTCGCGCATATCGGACCATAACTTCCTGAATTATGGCCCCTGATTGTACGAAAAATAGCATTTTTAGCTTGTGGACCCTATAGAGGGCATCATTTTTATCCGATTAAAAAAAACGTATTATTATATCACCGTTACACCCTAAGGTGTAAATCGTGAAAATCGACTCAAAACTGACAGACAAAAATGGCCGACCTTCTTGAAATGCATGTTTACACCCCCAAGATCTTGGTTCCTGATCGTACCTTCCTGAATTGGGACCCTTGATGTTACGAAAAATCGCTTTTTGTTTAGCTTGTTCTCTATCCATCTCTTGAAAAATGTGGACGTATCCTGCATGGCAGCCGCTGGTTACCAAATTTTCACAGTTGTTGAAACTATCAATATAAGAAGCTAGCAGAGTGTGTGGTGTTTCTTGATGCAGTGTGATTCAATTTGGTCCAACTGAAATACGATAAATGGAGATAGGTCTTTGTGGTTTACAAAATGTATTGAATTTGTCAGGAACATGGAGATCATAGAACTTTGTGCCCCAAGAAGGTCAGGATCACATAGTTGTAAATGAGGTGTTTTGCATAAATCTCATAAAATTCTAATAAATGTCACGACTTCTCATGACGAAAAAAACGTTTTTGGCTCCATTTCATGCCAATTGGCGACAATTCTGAAAGAAAACAGAAGTAAAAAGGCAAAATGAGACATAGAACCAGTTAATCCTCAGCCCACGAGTTATTAACTTACCAAGACCATAATCAACTCTCGATGCCATCGGATACTCTAGATTTTCAACAGATTTAAATACGTTTTGCAGTTAATGATTTAATTTGAAAATGGATGATCAAGACTTTGTTTATTACCGTAACAACGGTAGCAATGACAATTGTGACTACACTGTTCTGTAATCTATGATAACTCCGCTCAGATGAAGTAATTTTACTTTTCATTATCTATTTTTTATAACTGTTATAGCGAGAACTGTCAGCTCTTATCTAAATATTACATAATCCATCTTTAATATAACAGATATGTCATACAGACTTCTTTTCATAAAAGATGGAAGTTTGGAGATTAGATTTACACTGCAGATGTAGCAGATTATACACCTATCGGTTTAAAAATAGATGCCAACTCTTGTCTAGAGATTTTTGTCTCAAATCCAATGGTTTATATACAACAACAGCGATTGTTTTTTTAATCATTGCAATATATGCATTTGTGCACTAATGGTTAACTGCTTCAGGGTTTCTTCTGCATTATAAGAAGTCATTTTCTAGAGGGATATTTCACAATAAGATCTATAGATAGTGTGTTAATTAGCTAGTATAAATAATTAGACCCTGGTTTTTATGAAAGATGGTCATCAGATATATTCAATATTCATTCTGTTATAAATGTAGCTATAGATTATTTTTGTAAGAGTACGTTTTAATGTATATCACTGCTGGCCATCTTGTTCGCATTCTTGTTAGCACCGTCATTGAGTTAAGTTGCATGGTTCCAATCCCACACTTGTTTGTGACAAGGAGTAGGGTGACCTGTCCGTATTCATGTGTTTTCTCCGGGTCCTCCAGTTCCTCCCATTGCTAAAGACTCTTACGCACAAGAAAACTATTGAAATATAATTAACCCATGTTGGTCCAGAAATGACCTAGTTGTGTGAAGTGCACAATAGAGACTACAAAGATATTTTCCAGATTGCTATGGATTGTCATTCTCACTTCTATAAAGGGGCCCATTCAGTATTGAATGTTAACATAATATTTTTCTGTAAAATCTCCAGCGTTATGCTTCTTAGTCACTGTACTGATGCCTTTCCAAATTCCTATTGTCTATTGAAATGAGGATTCATGTTAATTTTCAGTTAATTTCTAGTATTATAGTATACTAAGTGGGTTATTCCCAATACAGGCTTTAGTATATGATATTCTGTGATATGATCTTTTATGAATTGTTTAGCTCATGTTAGCCACCAAGATGCTGGTGGGCGTGTTCTACCCAACTTAAGATATTTAATTTTGTGCCAGACGTTTAGTGAAAAGATGTATTTAAAAACACATTTAAGAAAGATAAATTTGTACTGGTCAGAGGATTGTATGTGCTTTATTTCCAGTTGTGGTTGCTATCAGCTGGATTCTGGTATATTGCACTGTATGTAAATGTACTATATTGTGGTGTTGATTTTGCTGTGAGTGGCAGGTGACTTATTTCCTGCCGAAATGATGCAATAGTGTGTGCAATCAATACTATCTAATTCTTAATGTATGTATGTATATACACATACTGTATTTACGTGCCACATTGCATATTCTGGCGATGGTTCAGGTCCCTGTAATGCCTGTATGTGTAGCCTATTGTATACTACATACTATGTGGGGTACAGCTTCCAAAGTTGTTTGCATTATGTTAAGTTTAAAGGATCTGATCGTCATTTGCATTTTTTTTGTGGACAAAATCTAGTTTTTTACAGCTTAATCCATTTTAGAATGAACTTAGATTGATTTAATGATTATTGAACACTTGATTAAGGAAACAAAACTAAAATGCAAATGGCAGATAATCACCCATCTTGGATTCATTCCGATTGAAAAGAGGCCCTGTCAAAAGATTTTAGTGAAAATTATAGGTGGCGCTGGCTTATTTTTGACCAGGTCCTGTTTATATCATCTGCAGAGGATTCTGATTGCTTACAAATTTTAAGACCATCTTATTTGTAAATACTGAACTAATTGTCTCCCGCCTTTCTTTTCCAGAATTATTCTCATTGGAAATTTTTACTTGATGTCTCTTGTAATTTTTCACGTCTCGCGAGAGTTCTACTTAACATTTCAGTTAAATTAACCAATGACATATAGGTGCCATCTGTTTTTAGCAACATATTCATCAGAATTTTATTACCATTTGCAGTCACATTATACACAATCGAATACACCAAATAAATGTTCACACTAACAGCATGTTGGCGATCGGAACGTAAGTCTTTCACACTCTTTTGAAAAAAAAAAATACATATGTCCATGATTTACAAGTAAAAATAGTGATTTTCAATTTAAAGGCGAGGGAGAAAAAACACCCCTCATTTAAGGACTCCTGTTTCTATAAGAGATACCAACAGGTACACGGAACCTCCTTTTTTGTCCAATTCAAATGACTAGATGCTGATGTCCTGCACCACTGACAAGGAGAAACTACAACAAAAAATTCATGAGTCCGGAGAATCATACATGTAGCTAGTTACAGACATTGATACTGGTATGAAATAATGGTAGTTTATCAAGATAATAAATATTTGTTCAGCATGTTTCTTGTTAATACGATATTGATATACATCAGATAATTCTTCACATTATTTTTTATCTTTATTGTTTTTTGTTGATAAAAACAAGGAAATGTGATCACAAACACATATTTTGGCAGTAGTTCCTGAGAAATTTGTGACAGAATTGGCATGTCTGTATTGATAGTGGAAAGTTCCTGCTAGTCTGTTATTGTCTTCTATTATGTCAGTTATCCTGGTAGTTTTCATTCCTCCTGATATGGAATAACATCATCTTGATATTGACCTTGACCTTGACTGTTAATGAAGCCAGCAATGTTTAAGATAGAATGATGTGTAGTATAAAGTGTGGGAGAAGAATGTGTTCCATGATAATCTATGAACTTTGATCTTTGACCTCACATGTTCTATTTCTGTAATACTGTGTGTAATATATACATTGATAGAGATAAAAAAATGTTATTGATGTGAAAAGATCAGAGAAATGGCATTTCAGTCATTAAATGCATAATGATAAACCTTTATTCAATAAATAAAATTAATTCGTCCTCAGCAGTGGGAGGAAATGTGAGAACTCATAGTAAACCTGTGGTATGCCCAAGAAGTTATGTTGCAAAGCCTTGTTGCTTGTCATGAACAAGCCGGAGATCTAATCCACAACACGAGCATTAATAACAGATCTTTATATGATTTTAGTGGCTTGCTTTGTTAAATTTTCAAATGGGCTGTCAACTCGGATAGAGCCAATGTTAGTCATGATTTATATGGTTTCGTTAAAGATGAAAAGGAAGAGTTCTTTGGTATATAAGCTGACACACATAAGCTTAATATCTCAAAACAAAAAGGGGGTTAGATGGCCGAATGGTTGGTGCGTGCACTTTGCATCATAAGGTCTGTCATTGAGTCAACCGGCGTGGTTTCGATTCCCGGGTTGTACATGACAAGTAGTATGGTTGCCTGTCAAACCTCAGTGTTTTTTCTCCAGGTCCTCTGGTTTCTTCCCACTGCTAAAGACCACTCACAAACAAATTATTGAATTAAAATTGAACAAAATGTTAGTCCCGAAATGACCTGGTTTGTGTTGAGCTGTATTCTTAACTTAGTTTATATAATGTGTGAATTTGAATAAGCTTAATACATTACAATGTTTGTTGAATGTATACAGTTTAGTACTTGGGTGGACCATCCCATATTGAACCAGATACTGGAAATAGAAGTGGGTTCATGTATTCGGAAGTCAAATCAAACATCAAATTGTGATGTAAGGTAAATTATCCTGTCTGAAAGTTTTAGATCATATCTGAAACATCCCTTCAAATTAAAGACCCTTTTTATTTAATATATTTTAACCAAGAAATGAGTTATATTATCCAATCTAATTCAAATTAATCTTACGTTACAGTCAAACAAATATAGAGGTACATGTCGAGTACAAGCCTGGAAGTAAGGCACCAGTCAGAGACATTGTCAGGAACAAATTCAGAAACATTTTGTCTGGAACTTGCTACATGTATTTGTTCAGCATGGTTATGTTTCTGTCAGTATTTTATGGAAATTTTTATACATGTCGAGCACACATTTTTTCGAGTACATCTGAAATCATTATGAATCCATTGTGCACATTGCATGTTCAAAGCTCACAATAAGAGAGTTTATAAAGAGAGAGCTCATATTATGCACTATGCAGCCTGCTTAGTTCACTATATCACAATCTTAAACCAAACAATGTTTTCCAGCTAATAAGCGTGAAATGTTCACAGCAGAATCTAAATTTTTGCTCTAATTGTAAAATATCACAGACAAACTTCAAATTTGACTGGTGATATGAATTTGTTGTCAAAATGGGATTAGGGACGGTTTACTTTTTGTGAAGTTGACAAAATGACAGTTATTCACCTTGACCAAATTAATGAAGGGCATTGTCGGTGAGCAAATGGACTGTCAGTGAAATTTTTAGAGGGGGTTGGCTTGCTATAGATTGGTATGTTAATTAACCCTTTCATTGCGTCTACCGGGTATTATAAAATGTCATTAAAATGTGCATACCCGGTATTACCGGGTACTCAGTACGGCCCTCCCTAAAATTAGCACGGTAACTGCAAGTGCCCTCTATTGTATTTTCTATATACTAGAACATATTTCCACATGTTTCAAAGCAGCAAACCGTAAAATAGCGGAGTGGATAGTGACAACGTAGACGATGCACTCTCAGCGAAGTCGTGAATGACATCTTCACTGACCAAGACAGCGTGGACAATTTCAAGGCGGGTGATACACACAATTCCTTTCCAGTTAGTTGATAATGATAGTAGTCAGGACAGTGATTGGTAGTATGAAGTGTGTGATTTGTTGCACGACGTTCCGCGTACCGCTATGTCTCCCCGTGCATGATGAACAAGCCCAATGTGAACATGATAGTCCTATGTCTGCAGTAGATTCTGACAACAATTCTGATGTTGATAATATTAATAATGCTAGCCTGCTGGATCGTAAAAGACGTAGGCAATTCCTGAGTCCTAAACGTGTAGATCTATTGACTGGCTATAGTGACAATGATATGGGACTTGGGTATGAAAGTGAAATTGATGGTGAAAACAAGGTATTGTAATCCACACATGGTCATGGTCGTGGTGGCATTGCTTGTGGCTGCTATTGATATTTTTGTTCATTTTTATACGCCCACATTGAAATTTGGATGTATATTGCCGTCGCCCCTGTCCGTTCTTGTGAACATTCTAACGCCAAGAGTTATCATCCAATTGTTTTAAAATTGATATATGTTGTTTACATTAGTGAGATGAATGAAGAAGCCTATTTAATTTCAATAATTACCATTTATTACATCTAGAGTTATGGTTCTTGTTCACTTTTTTGAACCTTGTGAACACTCTAATGCCAAAAGTTAACATCCGATCTTTGTGAAATTTATATGCAATATTTAAGTTGGTGAAACAAAGATGCCTATTGAATTTCAACAATTTCCGTTTATTACGTCTAGAGTTATGGCCCTTGTTTCACTTTATTGAACCTTGTGTACGCTCTTACTCAAAAAGTTACCATCTGATCTTTCTGAAATTTATATGCATTATTTAAATTAGGGAAACGCAGAAGTCTATTGAATTTCAGCAATTTCCGTTTACTACATCTAGAGTTATGGCCATTGTTTCACTTTATGGAACCTTGTGAACGCTGGTTATCACCCAATCTTTGTGAAATTTATATGCATGATTTAAATTAGTGAATCGAAGAAGCCTATTGAATTTCAGCAATTTCCGTTTATTACGTCTAAGAGTTATGGCCCTTTTTTCACTTTATTGAATCTTGTGAACGCCAAAAGTTATCATCCGATCTTTCTGAAATTTGTATGCATTATTTAGATTAGTGAATAAAGAAGGCTATTGAATTTCCATTTATTACGTCTAGAGTTATGGCCCTTGTTTCACTTTATGGAACCTTGTGAACACTTTTGTTTCAGTTTATGGAACCTTGTGAACGCTCTAACGGCAAAAGTTATCACCCGATCTTTGTGAAATTTATATACATGATTTAAATTAGTGAAACAAAGAAGCCTTATGAATTTCAGCAATTTACAATAATTACTTCTAGAGTTATGGCCCTTGTTTCACTTTCTTAAACCTTGTTAATGCTCGATTGATGAAAGTTATCAACCGATGGCTATTGAATTTCAGCAATTTCCGTCAATAATTTCTAGAGTTATGGCGATTGTGAACCTTGTGAACGTTTGAATGACAAAAGTGATCATGTGATCTGTATGAAATTTATATATTATTTAAATTAGTAAAACGAAAAAGCCTGTCAAATTTCAACAATTTCTGTAGATTACTTCCACACTTGAGACCCTTGTTTCAGTTTGTATAACCTTGTAAACCCTCAAACGACAAAATTTATAATCTGATCTGTATGGAACTTTCTTGTAAAGGCCCCCAATTACCTACAAAGGAATAAATATGCGAAAACCCTTGTCGAATGCTTGGATGATTTAGCTGCTGTGGGCGTATGTTTCGTTGCCATACAACCTATCTTATATATCTTTATCAAAATCCAGTGAAAAAAACAATATCCCATATTTTATGGAGAAAAATTAGTTTTCGTCTTAGCTTCAGTGAGAAATGAGAAATCCAAAATGGCCGCCATGACGTCACATGACTACATGATTATGCAAATTTCCCAAATTCTATTATTTCCTCTTAGCCCAACCCAACACACTAAAAGAATTTCCATAAAAGCTTCCATAAGTACTGTTTGGCATTTAGTTCCAAGTCCCCTTTTTATACGCCCACATTTTCATGTAGACGTATATTGCCGTCGCCCCTGTCCATCCGTCCACAATTGTTTGTGGACACTCTACAGGTCACAATTCTTATCCGATTTTGACGGAACTTGAAATATAGGTTTATCTCCAAAAGATCTTGGTTGCTTTCGATATTGGCATGTATAGGACCGAAAATTCATGAATTATGGCCCCTGATTGTACAAAAAATCATGTTTTTACATTCCAAAGGAATTATTAGTGAGCAGAAATTCGGCCGTATATCCGTTATCATTCGTCACATCAGTCAGTTATATAGAGAGGCGACTCGTGTTTTCCTTTGGCGTTCGTCACTTCCGATTCAGAAAAACTGTATTACTCAGCTATCGTAGCAATGATCTCTGAGATAAAATTATATTTGGAATGTGTTTAACCAATTCTATCACATATGTGATAATGACTGGCACCAATATTGTCCTTTAAGGCCCCTGATTGTACGAAAAATCGCTTTTTGTTTAGCTTGTTTTCTATCCATCTCTTGCAAAATGTGGGCGTATCCTGAGAGGCAGCCGCTGGTTTTCTCAAAAAAGGGTCTAGCACAGGCAGTGGATTCATGTCTAGCATTGAAAGGGTTAAAACGGTAAATTATTGAAATCCTAAGAAGCTGATAAAGCTTAAAATTACTAAAACTTCACCAAAAGGCTATGAAGGTGTCATTTGAGTTTTACATGTGTTTATATATACCAGGGATAGAAACTAACGCTCGCCCAGTAGCCCATGGCGAGTAAAAGTCAGTACGGACGAATGAAATTCAAAATCAATTAGCCGGTGTGGCGACCTGATATTTTGATAGTTGTAATAATTGATAATTTGTACTTAATGAACATTGTCCCGAAAATCGTCGCCATCACTATTTACGTGTTTTTAATCTTTGGCTGTTCCATTTCGCCATAGCTGTATGAAATCTGAGCAAGCGAGCTTGCTGATTGGTTGAAATTGTATGATAACGAGGGAGGGTACGGAACAGCCTCTGTTTACACCTCGATGAATTATGAAGCGAAAGTCGATATAATTGAATAACTTTTCAGTCACATTTCAGGTTAATTATCATAAATCGCCTAACCTAATCGTTGATAAAATATGAAGCAATTTAGCGAAGAACATGGATGTTAGAAGGTTTTATAACAGCGATATACAATGTATTATGGCAATGAAGACACTCGTAAATACACATGCTCTGCTATAAATAACTTCATCACTCGGTGACAACTTATGATATTAAATTTTAAGGACATTACATCATATTATTTTGCACATCACAACTGAATTTATAAAACATAAATGAAATATGAATACAAATGAGGCCCCTGAAAAAATCTATTGTATTGAAGATTAAACTTCCAAAGGACAAATATGAAATGAAATGTATCAAATTGAATTTTAATATATACAATGTATGTCTTCATGACTGATTAATGAATTCATTATTTGATGAAAAAACAGAGGCAACAATGAACAAAGTCTATTTGTTGTATTATTAAATTTGCCAAAATAAATTTAAGTGCATGCATTTTGGTGTTTTTGATTGATTAATGATGAACAAAACAACAGTCTAAATCAGAATTTTTACGTCTGGTGTCAGTTTTTTTTACTGGGCTAGTAGAATGTTGGCTGGGCTAGTAAGATCTGAAAGCTACTAGCCCAAATGGCTAGTGACCATTTTAGGTTAGTCTCTACCCATACTGTCATCAATACAGCTGTACAAAGTGATAATTTGGAACAATTTTAGCAGTTTGCACTCAGAGTTACACCCCTTGAAGAACAATTAGAAGTATGGATTTCAAGCATTTTAAAACCATGTTAAGTTTATGATAACCTTTATATAAATGTGGTAGCTGGTAGAGAGTTGTATATATTTATTGCTCGGCAACCAATTTTCTGTAAAATTTGTGTGTACTTATGTACATTTGCATTACAGATATTATCCCAATTCAAAATGTCAGTAATGTTGTCTTAAATCAGTGGAATAGAATGATTTCTATAATAAGGTAACCACGGTGGCTTAGTGAGTTAACCTGGAGGTCCCTTGTTCGATCGCTGTATTAGCTGAGAAGGTTTATAGGGATTTTCAGGCATGGTTCCCCATTGTGACTGGTGTAGGACAGAGGTCCTTGCAAGGGACAATGTATAGTCGTTTGGATGGGATAAAAAAATTGAGGTCCAGTGTACACATTAATATGCACATAAAAGAACCCTTGACAGAATTCGAAGTAAAAGGAGGCGAAATTTCCTTCATGGCATACTGCATGGTGTATGCCTGTCTTCATTAGACCAGTTAGTGCAGAAAAGTAGAATGCTAAACCCCATTTCATTTAATATCTGAAATAAAAAGTGAACACCTCCATAGTTGAAATGATTAGTTTACCCTGAAGGATAAAAGCAATAGACTATTAATACAATTGCGGTTAATAAACAAACAGTATGGAGGTAATAATCAGTTCATCAATCTTTATATTGATCTGTTAGCAGTGTTGATTGTTTTTGGAGGCATGTTTTACATCAAACCAACTCGATTTTTTGTCTCAACAACCGGAAAACATATTTTTTTGTGGATGGAAAGGATCAAACATATTTCAGTTTCACTGGATTGAACAAATTAATAGAAGTGCTATTAGATAGGGCTTTTTTTTTTTAAAATGATTTTTTGCCCAGTTTTGCTTCATATACGTGATTTTTATATGGCAGGATAAGAGATTAGAAGTTATAGAAAATTCATTTTACGTAAAACAATAGCATTAACAGTTGTACGTGTATACATGTGGTGCATTTCTTAAAAAAAAAATCTGTGGTCAGGTCACACCCCTTCAAATTCAAGATTTTTATCAGATAGTTGTGACAAGTCTATGTTCAGTCAGAGCCTTATTAAGACATGGGGCTCAGTGCACTGCCTATAATGCTGATTTAATCATTGAAGTCGGTGAAAAAGGACTGGTCTGATACTATGTTATCATGGTGTAATTGTTGCATTATGTCCCTTTAAAATTTTGTTTTATAGATTAGAGTTCATTTATTTGAAACATCAGACTGAAAGGATACCTCTACCTACTGCGTTCTTAATGTACTAGATGCTGTATGGCCATGGGGTGTTAGCAGAATACACAATGCTCAAGGCATCTTTTTATATACCTTATACATGTACTATTCTGACATTTTCAGTATGGTCCTTCTGCCAAAAATCTCTTTGATTAAAAGGCGTTCCTTCCATCTGACATTTTTACTATCCTGCACATGAAATAAATAAAGTGTGTTTAAAAAGAGAAATTCTTGTTTTTCTGTATTCGAATGAACTTTGAAATAGTGTAGAATCTAAAATGATAACATCAGTAGTCATCTTGTTAGAATATTCTTAGCTACTTTATCAAGTCTCTTGCAGTTGTAGGGTTTGTCAAGCTTGACAGATAAATCTTCATTATTTAAACTCTTCTTGCAAAAATGGTGAAGGGCTTTTGTGGCATCGTTTGATTTAAACTATCTAATGCATAGTAAAAGATCCTTTTTGCAATCGGCCTAAAATGGGTTACTAGTTTACACACAGACATTTTATATGACCATACTGACATACTTTTATTTGCCCACACACTATATGTTTTATATGCCCACATTGAGACGTACACGTTTTACTTGTCCACACTGATACACCTTTTACATATCCACACTGATACACGTTTTACATGTCCACACTGAATTGTCTTAAATGTGAGATGGGCGTGGTACATATTTTTCTCTAATGTAATGACCAAGTACAAAGTTCTTCATCCTGGAAGAAATCGGTGCATTTTTTTAAAACAAAACTTGGGATAAAAATATGTATTTTTGATATAGTATTTATTTTTTTATTGTCTCTGCCTTTTTTGATATGAGTGGCATTATTTTGACTTCACGAGTTATCCAGTCTTAAATCTATATATCAGCATTTGTACACATTAAAAGGTGGTTGTATGTCTGGATAATGGTACTTGTTTTTTAAGATTCTATTGGTGCCATTGTTTTGTACCTGCACACATTGAAATGTCTTATGCTCTAACACCATAAGTCATCATCTGATCCTCTTTAAATGCATTGTTATCAAATGAGCATCATTATCAAATAACAGAGGTTTCCAATAATTACTCCCCGAGTTATTGCTCTTGCTGAAAATTCAGTTTTAAAAATATTGTATTGCACAGGACTAATGCCAGAAGAAACTATAAAACTTTTATTAAAATTAAAGGTGCTACAAATATAGATTATAAATAGATTTTTTACTATGCATTAAAATTAAGATAATAAGCTTATAGTCACTTCTATTGTCAATAAGTTGAAGGCTAATAGTATGTAATAGGCCTTATATACATGTACTTACAATATTAGATGTAGGAGTAAGATGTCGTCAAACCACTTGATGTGTTATAAACTCAAACACCACTTGTAACTATATTAACCTATTACTTCCTCCTTGAAAAATGAGTATGTTTGATTTATGATTCAGAAAAAAAAGCCTTATTTAAAATTTTGTATTTTTCAGAATTTCCATAGATGTTAATTGTGTGTGTTTGACATACAGTTTCTTTACCAATCATTGATTGTTTTAAACATATCATATTTACTCCAGGTCCATTAATTACAGGTGAGTTATAAAATTATCAAAATATAGTCACAGCTTTAATGTCTTTAGTCAGGCCACCGATGTGGTTTCCCCATGTCAGTGGTGCAGGATGGGAGGACCTGACAAGGAGAGCACCGTTTCATTTGCTGCAGTTGTTCTTTTGTTGTACTGGTTTAATTTGCTGCTGTTTAATTTGTTGGTTATTTCAATATTTGGTTATATTGTATTTCAATATTTTTAAATATAATAATTAATGTTTACATTTTCTAACTTATGAATTTAAATAAATAAAAAAGAATGCACACCACATTTACTGACACTGTGACTAAAACAAAAACAACTTTGAAAAAAAGAATTATCTCTTTTGTCATGAATTGATTGAACACAGTTTACATGATTCACTTGTGATCTTTTCAATTCATTGTGAAATAATATAGATAAGTGTATCAAATCTATCTATTAAACAAGTGATCACTAGTGAGTTTTACAATCTATTACTGTATGAAATAATAAATGTGTCAATAATCACTTGTGTCTCATTAAATAGAGAGGGAAAGAGACAAGTCTGGGCATTATCTGGGTTAAGATAGGCAATCAGTGGCATATGCAGGATATCTGAAATTTTGGAGTGGGGCCCTACTGATATTAAAGCAGTCCTACTATTCTATACTTTGCTGATTGGTGAATTGAAAATAGTTCTTAGTTTGCAAAAGTTAAATATCACTCTTTTGAATATGTACTACCAGTATGGACAAGGTGAAGGATTTTATAAATTGTTAAAAAGGACCTATAAAGTAGCATACACAATGACACAGAAATCATTCTATATAATTAAAATCATAGACCGTACATGTATGTATGCATATAACGTACATGTATGTATGCATATAGTACACTATCATAAATGACCCAAGAACTCAATTCTATAATATCATGGACCGTGTATACATATAATATACAGTCCATGGTAGTATACACAATGACTTTTGACCATTTTGTCAGATTTGAAATAAAGTATTGAATTATATAAAGTACTTGAAACAAATCGAGATTTAGGGGCTTTGATTGACCCTGAAAACATTATCAGAGTAAGGTGACTTGTCACGTACAATCTACAATCGTGGGATTAAAAAGACTAAAACATACTGCATATAGATATGAGATTGTTGATATATTGCATCATATATAATTAGTCAGATATAAACATATCAAACTTCACATCATTCTCAAATGTCTGAAAGAAAAGAATCTAACGACTTGTTGGCGGGCACAACAGTTAGAAATGAATGAAGAGAGGGTGGAACTGGAAACCCATCCCTCATAGCACACTGCATGGCATATGCACACTTCTTAAGCAGTAGGAGCAGAAAAGTAGTGGAATTTGTCAGAAGGCTACATGTTATAGTCATTTTTATACGCCTACATTTTCATGTGGACGTATATATTGTCGTCGCCCCTGTCCGTCCATCCGGACGTCCACAATTGTTTGTGAACACTCTAGAGGTCACAATTTTTATCTGATTTCAACGAAACTTGAAATATAGGTTTATCACCCTAATATCTCGGTTCCTTTCGATATTGGCATGTATCGGACTGTAACTTGATTGTACGAAAAATCGCGTGTTTAGCTTGTGAACACTGTAGATGTCACAATTTTTATCCGATTTGGTTTAAACTTGAAATATATGTTTATAACCCACAGACCGCAGTTCCTTACAATATTTGCCTATAACGGACCATAACTTCCTCAATTATGGCCCCTAATTGTACGCAAAATCGCGTTTTTAACTTGTGGACCCTATAGAGGTCATAATTTTTATCCGATTTAAAAAAACGTGTAAGTATATCACCGTTACACCCTAAGGATGACAGAGTGCGAATTTCGTGAAAATCAGATTAAAACTGACTGACAAAATGGCCGCCCATCGTTCTCAAATAGCGTAAAAATATGGTATATCAAGGTTGTGGACTCTATAGAGGTCACAATTTTTATCTGATTTTGTTGAAACTTGAAATGTAAGTTTATAACCCAAAGATCTCAGTTCCTTTCGATATTCGCGCATATCGGACGGTAACTTCCTGAATTATGGCCCCTGATTGTACGAAAAATCGAGTTTATTAGCTTGTGGACCCTATGGCCCTTGATCACTTCAAAAAATGTTATGGATGCTCTAGAGGCTAACGCTAATATCTGATTCCCTTTAAATTTATACGCAGTGTTTGAGGTCATGAGACGAAGAATCCTATTGATTTTCAACAATTTCCGATAATTACTGCCAAAGTTATAGCCCTTGATCACTTTGAAAAATCTTGTGACGCTCTAGAGGGTTAAGTTATCATCCGATTGACCTCAGACTGATACGGGGATCACGTGGCTAAGTGGGTAAGACGCTAGCTCGCTAGTCTGGAGGTCGGGTGTTCGATCCCTGCATTGGCCGAGAAAGTTCATCCAGATTTTCCGGCGTGGTTCTCCCTTGTCAGTGATGCAGGACGGAGGGGCTGCTAAGGAAAGCTGTCTAGTCGTTCGGATGGGACGAAAAATCGAGGTCCCGTGTACACATTGGCGTGCAAGTAAAAGATCCCTTGGCAGTTGGAATTCGATATAAGAGTAGGCCGTAGTGCCGCTGCCCGGGCAAAATTTCACTCATAGCACACTGTATGGCGTATGCCCGTCTTCATTAGCCCAGGTTAGGAGCAGAACAGTTGGACGTTAAACCCCATTTCATTTCATTTCATTTCATTTTCAGATTGATACACAGAGTCTAAGGTCTTGAGACGAACAAGTATATTGATTTTCAATCAATTTTGATAACTTGAACAGCTAAATCCATGATAGTAAATGTTTCGTATAATAAACGTTAGCATGCGGCAGAACTTTTTAAAAACCAAACAAATTCTAAAGATTTTCTGATAATTACTTAATGAGTTCTTACTCTTAATCAGATTTTAGTGTATTATAAATGTTTCATTACCGAAAAAAGTAAAAATATGCGACAACTCTTGTTGACTGCCCGGACGATTTAGCTACTGTGGGCGTATGTTTCGCTACCTGGCAACCTATGTTTTTTATTGCACTCTAAATAGTTATAATTTGTTATACAATTACCAGACCGTTTATTTAGTGATGGTAAATGGGACAAACTGTTAAGGCTTGCATAAATATTGTGGTATAATTATCGATATCTTGAAGATATTTATTTATGGTGGGGCACCCTATACATACATAACAGGGTTGATTGCCATCAGAAATCTGGCTTGAAGATGGGTCTACTGTACATATAATTTGCCGGGATATCTGACCTTGGCTGTTTGTGCAACATGTTTTATTCACATGTTTATCATTGCCAGTATAAAGAAGTCAAAAAGCTTATTTTATGTAAATATGACTTGTTGATACTTATTCGAGATGGACTCTCAATCAAATATTGCATATATTTGGATCTTGATAGACAAGACTGTAGGATGATAAGTTTAGTTCGTGTGTTGATCCTTTACCTGGTTGAACAGGTCAATGAGCAATATGTGACTTTAAATTTATTTAACACGTAAATATGAATTGTTGATATTTATTCAACATGGACCCCCATTTCATCATGTAGACCAGATAACCGTGTCATAATTGCACTACTTCTGCTTACCAGGTAATTGATTTCATTGTGTGTGTACAAATGGGTATAATTTTAATTACCAACCAAACTGAGGCTAGCATTCTTAGAAGAAACAATAATTGGGTTGCTGTGGAATTGTACATGAAAATTGTTTTAAAAAATCACCAAACAGTATGACAGATTTATAGTCAATACAGACCATTGATTTGAGGAGATAAAGCAGACTAGACTATATTGTAGTCATTTTCTCTGAATTGATGTCTGTATCATTGACTACTGACAGCTGATGGTCAGAGTCTCAGGTCGATGACCTACATGTTACAGGTTCATCAGAGGCCATCACTAAGGCTGTGTCCACATTGGCATTAGTATTTAATATTAACTATGTATACCAAAAATGAACTTATATTCTTTGGTATGGTAAAAGATTGGTTGCCAGGCAATGAAACGTACGCCCCCGGCAGCTAAATCGTCCGAGCGTTCGACAAAGGTTGTCGCACATTTATTCTTTTATCACCAACGTTTCGGGGCTATTCTGCATTTGAATATGCACCCAGGTGATACATATGTAATATTGCATACATATGGATGAGCTAGGATTGGGAGTGTACATAGCTCATTTATGGAGAAGTGGTCACTGTACATTAAATCCCAAATCCGTTTCAATATTACATTATATACAGTTTAAAAATACATTATTTACAAGATCATATCAAAGGGTTATTAAACGTCTTAACCCTATCTCCTATCTCATCTGATCTCCCTGTATATTTTTATGTCTCTTCTGTCTGTGTAGGGGTCTTTTAAACAAACTAATTTGCATACAGACAAAAAGACAATCATTTCAACAAATCAGATTAAAGATAAAATTAGGGATAAAAATATATAGTAACGAATCAAATGAAAGAAGTTAAATTAATATATAAATTTCATTGGGTAAAAGTTTTACAGTAAAAAAATTATAGAATTAGTTAATAAGCTTTAAGCCCTAAATAAAGTAAAAAGCGTTGACACTTGCTTGGCACTGATCTGACTGCATTGTTATAACACAGTCAAGACCATTGTTGCTTTTAGGAAATTTTAGGCAATTACTTTATAGACTTTAAATCAAAATATTAACATTAAAAGTAAAGACAGACTAATAACCTTAATGTTAGCTATATTGCCTATGTACGTGAATACAGAGTTAAGAATTAAATTATGTATTCTTAAAATAAAATTTGAAAAAGAACTAAAAATTAGTACCACTATTCGGTGATACTTTTGTAGATAATTACATATCAGATTATAATTTTCGTCATATGAGGGTTCACAAGGTTCTACAAACTGAAATAAGGGCCTTAACTCTGATAGTAATGTATAGAAATTGTTAAAATGTGACCGGCTTTTTCATTTTACTAATTCAAATAATGCATATAAACAGGGCTCACACTGACTTTCAATTTTTTTCCGCCAAAATAGATGATAATTTTTATATAAAAAAATGTTAATATTTTTTTTCCGCCAACTGGAAGTTTTATCTGCCAAAAATGTGTGATAAAAAAGACAACATCTAACGATTTTATGTCTCAGCTAGGCTTATTAATATTCTAAAACAATTACCGATATATACAATACAATATACAACAACTTTGCATTTTATGTCTCAATTATTCTAAAACAATTACAGATATATACAATACAATATACAACAACTTTGGATTTAATAAGATCCCTTTTTTTTCTTTTTTTTTTGGTGACTTTAGTCTATTTGAACACCATACTGCACAATATATTTTCAGTATTTACATGTCAGATCTCATTCAAGGATTGCCAATTTTCTATAAATTTAATCGCCTCTTTCATATTTTTATCGCAAATTGTGACTTTGGCGAGCGACAGCGCGAGCCCTGCATATAAATTTCATACATGTTGGATTATAACTTTTGCCATTTGAACGTTCACAAGTTCAACAAAGTAAAACAAGTGCCATTAATTTAGAAGTAATCGACAGAAATTGCTGACATTCAATAGGATTCTTTATTTCACCAATTTAAATAATGCATATAAATTTCATAAAAATCGGATTATCACTTTCATCATTTGCACATTCACAAGGTTCATCAAGGGCCTTAACTTTACAAGTAATTATTAAAATAATGCTGAAATTCAATAGGATTCTTCATTTCACTAATTTAAATGATGCATATAAATTTCGTACAGATCAGATGATAACATTAATCCTTCGAATGTTCACAAGGTTCAGCAAAGTTAAACAAGGGCTATAACTCTAGTCGTAATTATTGGAAATTATTGGAAATGATCTTTGTAAATTTCATGGGTCCATGTCAAAACCCCCTCTGGTCAAAACCCCCTAGGTCATAACCCCCTTGGACTTAAATTAAAAACGGACAAAACCCCCCCTTTTTATTTATTTATTTTTTATTAATTTATTTCCTTTATTTATTATTATTTAAAAATGAATATCTGAAAAATAAAATATTATTTAAAAAAAAAATATGACCAACTAAGACAATTGACCACACAATTAACATAACATAATCTGCTTTTTACTAGGAATAACATAGCCTCAGTTATTGTAATCATTCAAGTGAAAAGCAATTATTTGATCAATCTCAACTGAAGTCATGGCGCTACAATTTAAAATCTCCTATACCAAACCCTATTCCCAGCAGAACTCTGGAACGTTCATCTGACAACACTTGGTGGTGGGTCTCGCACTAACAATCTATGCAAGTCTTGGAACAGGGCTTCAGTTCCCTGCTGGGAATATCAAGACCCCACAATCTGGCGGGCTCTCGAACATCTCCATCTGGATCACAGCAATGTCAAGTCTGCACTCCTGCAATACTCACGCGGACAACCACCAAAAAACAACAGGAGATCCACAAGAAAGACTTTACAACTTGTGTGCAAACCAGGGCTTCCACTTCAAAATTTTCCCAGCCGGTCATTTTTCACGTGGAGAAAGTGGTGCTATTTTTAGCACATAACAAGAAGACACAAAACAACATGATATTGAAATGCTGATCGGGTTTAATTGGTTCAAGGACAGTCGCAAAGAAATTTAATCTCACGTCGGCATTTATACCCACCCACTCAATAAAGGAACACATGTAATCAATTATCATTTATTTATTTATTTATTAATATATAAAAAAATATAACAACAAGAAACATTCATTCATCGCAAGTACACTATTTTCTTACAACATCACCCGTATACACGTATACTCCTCGCATCTCTAATGGAACTGTTGTGGTATAACATCTTTAAATAGTCGATCTTCATGTTCATGTGATGTTTTATGGTCACCGGAGGCAGTGTGCTCAACAAGATGCCACTTTCTAAAATTCTGGGAACCAATCACAAAACTATTCTTGGCGTTATGTTTCTGACAACAATCTTTTAATTAACCTGTGCGTACTGCGTACGTGACGAGTTAGACTGTTGACTATTTCTCCATACACGGCGAAAAGTAGTTCTGAATGATTAATGCATTTAAATAATTCAAAGTCATTCAATGTACATCAATTAACAACATACTTCTAAAACTTATAAATATATTAACTCGTATTAATATTTGGGGAGCTCAAACAAAATTGTTCTAGTATTTTCACTCGATAACATGTGAATATAATTGCACATGTATCAAAATGGCGGTGAGCGTAAAAAGTTCATTGTCTCAAGTAAAGTAATATCAATCAGTTGTTACATAAAAGAAAACAAAAGGATTAAAAACACACACCGACAATACGTCTTGTGTAGGAATATTATATCTTAACCACGGGAATGTTTGTGACGAGATTTTAAGACAGACTGTGTTTTTCGGAAAGGAACTGTTTTCCACGTGGGCGAATATTGAAGAAGGGAGGTCGGATTCATTGACGACATCTCGCTTTCTTTTGTTATTCTGAAAGGGTTGGAATTTCAACATTTCGCATGATTAACTCTAGTTTTCAAGTGAAGACATCAAAGTAAAGTTTTTAATTTGTTTGATGTTGATACAGTAAATATGGCTGCACGAGGGATGAAAGTCGGCAAATATGCTGTAACAACAACTCGGTTTTAAGAATTGTCGCACAGTACTAATTAAAAACAAAACTCGGTTAATTAAAGTGATTAAATGTTGAGCTTTTAATCTGTTTGATGTTAATCCTCCGTTGATTGTGATTAGAGCAATATACACAAGGATAATTAATTGGCAGTGGTTTCCATTCGTGGGCTACTGAACACTGTTAATTTTATTACACCTGACAGTTCACTCACATCACGACACCCACAGAGTTTCGTCGTGTTCCGGGATTTTATGATGTAGCACAAAATATGCTATTTTTCCGGCGTGCAAAATGACCTACGGGTCTGATCCAGTTCCGGTCATTTTCCAGAGCCCTAGGTCCCGACCGGCATATACGGCCGACATGGAACCCATGGTGCAAACCATAAAACGTATTTGGCACACCATCCAATGGAAATAATTTCACCCATATAATTGCAAATAAAATATAGAAATAATCGATTTTGTTGTGTACTTCACTTCACAAACCACAAAAACATAATTTTGAAATGATTTTAATATTATATAATATAAAAATGGGGGATTTTGACCAGAGGGGGTTCTGACTTGGGGGGGTTCTGACCGGAGGGTTTTTTGACCGTATCCCAAATTTCATACAGATTGGATGATAACTATTTTCGTTAGAGTATTTACAAGGCGCAACAAAGTGAAACAAGGGCCATAACTTCACAAGAAATTAACGGAAATTGCTGAAATTCAATGTGATTCTTTGTTTTACTAATCTAAATGATGCATATAAAATTCATACAGATCGGATAGTAACTTTTGTTGTTGAAGCGTTCACAAGGTTCAATAAAGTGAAACAAGGACAATAACAAAGTGAAACAAGGACAATAACAATGTGAAACAAGGGCCATAACTCTAGATTTAATTAACGGAAATTGCTGAAACTAAATAGGCTTCTTCGTTTCTTTAATTTAGATGATGCATATAAATTTCATACAGATTGGTTGATAACTTTAGTTAGAGCGTTCACAAGGTTCAGCAAAGCGAAACAAGGGCCATAACTTCAGAACGAAATTAAAGGAAATTGCTGAAATTCAATAGGTTTCTTCGTGTCACTAATTTAAATGATGCATATAAATTCCATACAGATCGGATGATAACTGTTGTCGTTACTGTTCACAATGTTCAACAAAGTGAAATGAGAGCCATACTCCAGAAGAAATTAATAAAAATTAATGAAATGAAATAGGCTTCTTCATCTCACGTTAACAACATATATCAATTTAAAAACAATCAGATGATAAATGTAGTCTGTAGAGTGTTCACAAGAAATTGTGGACGATGGACGGGGGCGACGGCAATATACGACCACATTTCCAATGTGGCGTATAAAAATGGGATCTCGATCTAGATATTGGGGTGACATTGGGGAATGTGCCGCTTTCAGGGAGAGATCACGGACACATTTTTGCATCGCTGTCATTAAATCTTGTGACAATTTTACTTATCTATTTCATTTACTTACTCAAATTCTCATCCTCTAACTGTAAAAGTCAATGTTGATCTGAAGTTATTTTGTTGGAGTAATTTACTTCAGGTAATATCAGTGTGAACACAGCCTTAGTAATCATTCAGAGAGAAAAGCCACTGTCTGATGTTAGAAAGACTTGTGTGGTGTGGAAAATCACCACAAAGGCCTGATAAAAAAAAGGTATAATTTTTACACACCTGCATTGAAATAGGTTGTATAGTTGTCACCCCTATTCATCATGATATCCACTGGACAAATTTATCTTCCGATTGACTTGAAATTTATACTCAGTGTTTCTATTCGTGACAAGAAAAAGTCTATTGATTTTCAACTTTCGAAGTGATCTGATAATTGGTACATTGTTAGGGTGACCCATGTACTCACAGAAATACAGTCCACCGTTGATAGTTCGAGACTACCACTGAAGCGTGCACATTCGCCGTGCCGAGACCAACTTTCTGACAGTATGATACTATAAATAGCCATGGCACGTGCAATTCTCTACAAATCTATCAACTATTACAGCCGTAAAAAATTTATTGTTGACGATTTTGAATAGCAGTTAAATTAAGCTTCTTGGTTATTTTTTAAATCGCTTTATCATTAACTGTACCGTTAAGAGCGGCATCTTTTGGTTTAGTACAAATAATATCTCTGAATCACTCGGGTTAGGCAGGAACATGATACTAGCAGTAGTTTCATTTTACTTTTACAAGCTTCTTAAAACGATTGTTGAGCTACCTAACGTGCTTATTTCTAAATTCAATTTCTTGTTCTAGCTTTCTGTTACGTTTCGTAAAAACGTAGTCTTGATTATCCCGACCTGTCAATCAGACGTAGAATGGTCGATAGACTGGTTAAGCGAGACTAATTTCAAAACAAGGGCACGTAACCTATCTTTTACTCAAAAGTGTCTGGATGTTATGGACGACTCTTGGAACCAGTTTTCAGTCTATTATTTATACATGATTAATGGTCATAGCTTATTAAGTAAAACATGATCGTTTATTTAGTGACTATAATTGTGTGAAACTGATTTGAGGCTTGGCATATATATAAATATTGTGGCGTAATTGTCGAGATATATGGAGATATTTATTTATGGTGGGTCACCCTAACATTGTTGGGTTTTTTTAAATATTACCTTTAGAAATAACTAAATACCCATGAAATTTTAATTATTTCTAACAGTTACTTCATGTATTGTTGCACTTGATCAGTTTGATTTTCTTGTTAATACTCCCATTACTTACAAAAGAATAAAAAATATGACTGCCTTTACAGACTGCTGGGAAAACTTAGCTTCTGTGGGTATATGTTGGGTTGCCTGGCAATCTGTCTATTTAATTAGATTACCAGAGTCAGGACTTGGTATTCAGAGTAGCCGTGGACAGTTACCAGTTCAGTTGTTTGGCTATGAAAGTGTTGTACAACAGTTGTTATTACTTGAATTTGTTGAGCCATGCCAGCCATATGTTTATTAACAGTAGATTGCTGTGGACAGGTCAAGGTTAAATAATAATCTATAATTGTTATTTATTGTTAACAAATAAACATGCCAATCATTAGGTAAAAAGGTCATTTTATGGTCTGTAAACTTATAAATCTCATTGTGATGAACAAGCATGTCTAAGTACAACAATTTCTAATTCTCAAGTTATTGCCCTTAAGTATTTAGTAGTACATGTATCTTGACAGGTTAGTGATATTTCTCAAGAAAAAATGATTTTTATTTTTCTAAAGATATATAGCAGTTCAATCTGATTCTGCTGGGCTGCTAAAAATAGGTCTTTTCTGTAGTTGTACCCAATCTGATTAAAAAGTTTGTTTTATCTTTACTAAACTAGGATCTGGAAGAGTTGTTATATAACCTGCTTTCTGGATGATGTTAGCCCTGTGAGGGATTAGCCAACTAAACAGTCTGTTACGGCGAGTTTTTGGCAGAGTTGCGAGGAACTGTGGGTAACCCTCTAGAAATATCAACGCTGATTGGTTAATGAAATGTCTGATGTCATAGGGTCAAAAACTGCTCTTATGACCTGACGCGACCTCCCACTGCAACTTTTCATGTTCATGTAGTAGAGGCCATCGAAAGTATAAAAAAAAAACCGAAACGAAATATAGATGTGTATTTTAATCAGATTGTAGTTAATAAAATCAATCTAGTTAGCTTTCACACCTGTGACCAATGATGCAATGGTACAGATGATTTCATCATTCATTGTTGATAAAATAAGTCACATATGATTATCATAACAAGTCATAGGAAATGAGAGATTAAAGTTTCAAAGTAAATTATAGTTACATTCAAAATATAAACATGAAATTTGTAGTATGTATCCATTTGATTCCAATTTAATTGTTAAACATAAGACTCAAATATTAAAGAGAAATGAATTTTTTCGGTGCAAAAGTACAGTAATCTTCAAGAGGTCCAGTGACTTTGGGTTAATGGATTCGAAATCAAAGCAGCTTTATGTAGTGGCTCAGTAAAATGCTGGCTCGCTAACCCGGTGGTTGCGGGTACCTCCTCGTGTGGGATGAGAAAGTTGCTCAGGATTTTCCGGCACAGTTTTCCCTTGTCAGTGGTGCGGGAACGTAGATCTGTTTAGTCATTCAGATGGGACAAAAAAAATGAGGCCCAGTATACATTGGCTTGCATGTAAAGAACCAATTGCTGTCAGAATTCGAAATACTTCCTTGTTATGTCAGCTGTTATGAATTATTGGTCAGATGAGTTTTCTGTTCTCAGTTTAGACCATTAAATCTACATAGATGTCAACAATGCTATCAATTTCGTATCTTGTTGCTATTATATAGGTTGAAAAATGAAATGCAAGAGTTAGCAAGTTGAATGATCTCAAAAGTGAAATCCGACTGTCTGTATTTCAAATATTGACTATGTTGGCCAAGCAAATTCCTCAAGATTTTCCAGCACGGTTTCCCCTAGAACATCTAGTCGTTTGGGTGGAATGGAAAACTGAGGTTCCGTTTTCAGTTGGCAGTTGAAATTCAATATAAGAGTACACTGTAGTGCCGCTGTCCCTTGTAAATTAGCCCTCATAGTACACTGTATGGTGCAAGCTCATCTCCTGATGTCCAGTCTGTGCATAAAGGTAGGACGTCGAACAACATTAAATTTCATTTTGTTAAATGAAATCTCTTTTATGATCTATATAAATACTGTACTTCCTTATCTTGTTCGCTAGTATAATGATATGTTGAAAATTAAATTCACATGTTTAGTTGGCAAGGTGAAGGAATTAGCAAGTCATTGACCCCATTGACCATATTTCAAATATATTGTGGGGTTATCCTAATGATATGGATATGCCTGTTGTCAATCAATGTAAAATAGAATATATATATTCAAAAGTGGTAGCTTCTGTTAAATTCTGTCTTTTATGTTGGGGTGGGTCATGGGTGACAAAGTAGTGTTTTTATAGATCAAGGTCTTTCATTGAGGCAAACAGTGTGGTTTTTACCCAAGGCCTGTATGTATCTAGGTTGCCGTCCTAACCTTATGGGTTTTCTCCATGTTTCCAATTTTCTCCCATTGCTAAAGACCCATGCATTCAAGTAAATTATTGATTACATATTTGCAACACTTTAGTCCCAAAATAATCTAGTTTGAGTGGATGTTAAACCCCATTTTTCTACCATAGCTAAAAACCTGTGCATTCAAGTGAGTTGTGGAATAAAGATTTGCAATATTAATTTTAGTCCCGAAATAATCAAGTTTGGGTTGAATGGATGTTAAACCCATATTGTCTCTATCTAGGGTTACTGACACCTATATCAGATCAATTGTATACTGTTAATCACCTACTTACCGAGCTTGTGATAGGTTGAATAAAAATAGGTCATAGATTATTTTTTAAACATGGTATATAACGGAGGGATTGTTATTGTTACATGCTTTGGGTAAATGGACGCTTGACTTAACAACACAGCGTTTAGTTTAAAAAAAGAATTTACTCCCAACTATGCCAATATCAGAAGGTAATATATATTGATTTGTGGAAATTTGTATTTTTTGGATTTGTGATTTATTGTCTATATAAGATTAGCACTTTTAAAAATTGTAATACTGCACTTTAGACTCAGTTTACATAGAAATGAAGTTGAAATGTTTATCTTAACTAAACCTCTTGGATTTAACTTAAATCAAAGAGGTTTAGTTGAGATAAACATTTCAACTTCATTTTAAGTCAAAGTAGAGTTTGAATTATCAAGTTCTGTTTATTATATAATGGAAGCTTATAAAACATATTGAAAGACTTCTTTATACCGTTACTCTTGTCATCATCACTTGATAAGTAGGTTTGCTATCAGCCAAGTGTCATTTTAACAACAGTTATTTGACTATTACTCAAGAATTAAAACTCCAGTCACAGATTATAATGGTCAAGAACAAAGAATTGTTAACATTATGTAACACACATTGAGGTGTTGTCAATGTAGGGTGAATATAGATGATGAAATATATCTACTCTTCTGTGAAATGAGTGTTGAACCTGCCAATTTAAAGGTGATTTCACAGATTAATTTTGGTGATTTAATATGGGTTTATTCTGATTAAAGGACTCTTGCGAACTTTTTGTCCTAACTCAAGTGCCAATATCTGAAGCTTAGTGGTATTCTTTGAAGAAATACAAACTTTCCGTTTTCCTATGAATCTGGCCAGTTCCTAAAATTCCATGCTGTGTAATTAAGTGCCTGGTTAATAGGGCTGCAATGATACACCAGGCCACCTACAATGCGCATCACAATTCATAGTCTACGGTATGATTAATATCGCGATACAGGTATTAAATTTAAAAAATCCTGTTAAATTTTGAAAGTCTTTCACTGTGAAAATTCAAAGACCTACTTTTATGATTTACTTTAATGTGGTGTTTTCTCGGGTTAACTGCATGAATTTCATTGCTGTCATACTTAACGGGAAATCCTAAAAACTCCCATACTTCACTTGTAACTTACATGTATATACTTGGTATGGGGGATTTTGATCTCAATATTGCTTTTGTAGATCGTGTAAATTGAATTTGGTGAATTCATTATGAAAACATTTCAGCTGGCAGGCTTGTAATGACACAACAATTTCAGCCAATGAAAAGCTTTCTCGTCAGTTCAGTCATAGATTACAGAACAGCAAAGAAAATAACATTACAAAGATTTTAATATCAAATATTAATATACAATGAATGTGCTGAATAATGTATGCAGTTTGCACCAATTGCCTTACTTATACAGTAATATTATCACAAATCACATATTACTGACGTATATATATATACCATGTTTTTTCCTCGTATTATACAAGTGTATAATTTGAATGCAACTTAATAAGCCGCGGAGCAGCTGTTAGCTGGAGCACTCAGCGCTATACAAAATGATTATTATTATTATTATGTGTCGAAAACGCCTTAACACTCACTGAAAGTAAAAAAAATGTTATTTTGCTTGTGTACTTATTTACGCATTTAAAGGAATATCAGTCTATTTTTGTGAAATTATTATTTGAATAACGAATCGCGATACGGACATTGATTGTATCGTGTATCATGGATTTTTAAAACATCGCGGTTCATCGTTTTATCGATGAATCGTTGCCGCCCTACTGGTTAACCATGTCTATTAAGTATCTACTTAAGTTATTATCTTCGAGATTGTCATTTATACAACTGAAGAATGAAATTATGTAACTCTATTTATCAAGTTTGTCAATTGTTCTGAATGGTTCAATATTTTAATTGAAATTTTGATATATAAATCTGGGACTGCCACTTTAACAACTGTCATTTGATTATTACTCAGTGTCTTTTATGCTTGGGTTACAGTTGATCATTGAGATGGATTAAGTGCATTTTATTGGTTACATAGGCAGGATGAACAGATATAGTTGTACTCTTCTGGTAGCCGTCTTCATTAGCCAAGTAGGAGCAGAACAGTAGGATGTTAAACCCCAAAATACTTCACTTCACTCTTCTAGTAGAATGTTAGTGTGATATTCAAAGTTTGAAAAACTAAATATTCTGTGTATAACAGATTTTAGTTGGCATTCAGGTTGGAAAATTTACTTTGTATGTAAAAAAAACCAAGCTACAACTGTAGGTACAGCTATGTGTACTCATGTCATATATATTAAGTTACAAAATTTAAAACTGTGTATATTTTAATTATTGTTCTTCATTTGTTTTGAAGTAGAATGGACATACTTTTTTCAAAATGATAAAATCATGGCATCTTATTACTAAGCTACATTGACATAAAAGTTAGGCCAAGTCCAAAAAATAGATGATTTACAAATTAGTGTGATTTGTTTTTTCCCCACATTTTTCTTTCCTTCTTTAGTATTTAATCGTCATTTTTATTTGGCCTATTTATATGTCTTGTCTGCCATAATTTTGTGTCAACACCATATTGAGGTTAAATTTTATTATCTAATCTGTTTTACATACCATGTGTTTTGTTGATGTAATTATAAGTCGCTGTTGAATTTCAGATATTATAACTTTTAGAGTTATTGCCCTTACTTTGTAGAGGCCATTTTAAATGCATTGTTCAAATCAGGGAGATGAAGAATATTTACCTACCAGTAAATTTAAATTACTCATTAAAGATGCATTATGTAAGAATTAGATAAAGAGCTGGCTGTTCTCTGATATTTAATAGTTCAAAAATAGATAAGAGAGAAAGAGATTATGTTTAACATCCACCTGATATAAAGTAGGTCATTTTGGGACTAAAATTGATTCTGTTTTATTTTGATGATTTACTGGCGCGTAAGGGTCTTGAGCAGGAAACCGATGTGGTTGGACAGAAGACCATACACCATGTCACAGTCAAGCAGGCAACTGAAACCAGGCCACTTGACTCAATGCGTTAAATCTTTCAGCCACCCAATAAAAGATAATGAAAAACGAATATATATACAGTATTGAGCTCCGATTTAAGATTTGATAAAGATAGCCTTGATTATCAAGTGCCATTGTTACAATAATTAACTATGTCTTGATTATCCATTTTAATGTTAAATTATTAAATGGCACAGTCGATTTAATCCATTTTTAATCATGGTCATCTGATGTTTGTCATATGAATAACATTTGAATGAAGCCAAAAGAAGAACCGCAATAGGCAGATTTAACCTCTGCATAATGCATTTTTATACGCCCACATTTTCATGTGGATGTATATTTTCATCGTCCGTCCGGACGTCTGTCTACAATTTGTTTGTGGACACTCTACAGGTCACAATTCTTATCCGATTTTGACGAAACTTGAAATATAGGTTTATCTCCGAATGATCTCGGCTGCTTTCGATATTGGTATGTATCGGATCGAAACTTAATGGATTATGGCCCCTGTTTGTACAAAAAATCACATTTTTAGCTTGTGGACCCTATAGCGGTAACAATTTTTATACGATTTTGTTGAAACTTGAAATGTAAGTTTATAACCCAAAGATCTCGGTTCCTTTCGATATTTGCGTATATTGGACTGTAACTTCCTGAATTATGACCCCTGATTGTACCAAAAATCGCGTTTTTAGCTTGTGGACCCTATAGAGGTCTTATTTTCATCTGATTTAAAAAAAACATATCATATCACCGTTACACCCTAATAACGGCTGAGTTTGAATTTCGAGAAAATCGGCCCAAAACTGACAGACAAAATGGCCGCCCTTTGTTCTCAAATAGCATAAAAAATATGGTATATTAAGGTTGTGGACCCTTTAGAGGTCACAATTTTAATCCTATTCTAATGAAACTTGAAATGTAAGTTCATAACCCAAAGATCTCGGTTCCTTTCGATATTCGCGCATATCGGACCGTAACTTCCTGAATTATGGCCCCTGATTGTACGAAAAATCACGTTTTTGGCTTGTGGACCCTATAGAGGTCATAATTTTTATCCGATTTAAAAAAACGTTTCAGTATATCACCGTTACACCCTAAGGACGGCTGAGTTCGAATTTCGTGAAAATTGGCCCAAAACTGACTGAAATAAAGGCTGCCCTTCATTCTCAAATAGCGTAAAAATATGGTATATCGAAGTTGTTGACCCAATAGAGGTCACAATTTTTATCTGATTTTGTTGAAACTTGAAATGTAAGTTTATAACACAAAGATCTTGGTTCCTTTCGATATTTGCGCATATCGAATTGTAATTTCCTGAATTATGGCCCTTGTTTGTAGGAAAAATCACGTTTTTAGCTTGTGGACCCTATAGAATTCATAATTTTTATCCGATTTAAAAAAAAGTTTAAGTGTATCACCGTTACACCCTAAAGAGTTCGAATTTTGCGAAAATCGGCCTAAAACTGACAGGCATAATGGCCACCCCTCATTCTCAAATAGAGAGGTCACCATTTTTATCCGATTTTGTTGAAACTTGAATTGTAAGTTTATAACCCAAAGATCTCGGTTCCTTTCGATATTTGCGCATATCAAATTGTAATTTCCTGAATTATGGCCCTTGATTGTAGGAAAAATCACTTTCTTTTTAGCTTGTTCTCTATCCATCTCTCGAAAATGTGGGCGTATCCTGCCTGGCAGCCGCTGGTTATACACCCACATGGAAATGTGGACGTATGTTTCCGTCGCCCCTCTCCGTCCATCGTCCACAATTTCTTGTGATGGCTCTAACTCCAAAAGTTAATATCCGATTGTTTTAAAATTGATATATGTGGTTTACATTAGTGAGTTGAAGAAGCCTATTTAATTTCAATAATTTCTGTTCATTACATCTACGCCAAAAGTTATCATCCGATCTTTGTTAAATTTATATGCATTATTTAAATAAGTGAAACAAGGAAACCTATTTATTGAATTTCGGCAATTTCCATTTATCTCATCTAGAGTTATGGCCCTTGTTTCACTTTATTGAACCTTGTGAATGCCCTAACAAACAAAAGTTATCACCCGCGCTTTGTGAAATTTATATGCATGATTTAAATTAGTGAAACGAAGACACCTATTGAATTTCAGCAATTTCCGTTAATTACTTCTAGAGTTATGTTCCTTGTTTCACTTTGTTGCACCTTGGGAACGCTGTAACATCAAAAGTTATCTGCCGATCTGTATGAGATTTACATACGTCATTAAAATTAGTAAAGAGTCTGTTTATTACTTCTAGAGTTATGGCCCTTGTTGCACTTTGTGAACTCTCTAACCTCTAAAGTTATCTGCCGATCTGTATGAAGTTTACATGCATCATTTGAATTAGTAAAGAGAATAAATCTATTGAATTTCAGCAATTTCCTTTTATTATACGCCCACATAGAAATGTGGACGTATATTGCTGTCACCCCCGTCCGTCCGTCCATCATCCAGTTGTTTTAAAATTGATATATGTTGTTTTGCTTAGTGAGATGAAAAATCCTATTTAATTTCAATAATTTCCGTTTATTACATCTAGAGTTATGGCCCTTGTTTCACTTTGTTGAACCTTGTGAACGCTCTAATGCCAAAAGTTATCGTCTGATCTTTGTGAAATTTATATGCAATATTTAAATTAGTGAAACGAAGAAGTCTATTTAATTTCAGCAATTTCCGTTTATTACTTCTAGAGTTATGGCACTTGTTTCACTTTGTTTAACCTTGTGAACACTCTAAAATCAAAAGTTATCTGCCGATCTGTATGAAATTTGCATTTCAGCAATTTCCGTTTATTACTTCTAGAGTTATGGCCCTTGTTTCACTTTGTTCAACCATGTCAATACTCGATTGATAAAAGTTATCATCCGATAAGTATGAAATTTATATGCATCATTTAAATTTGTGAAACAGGTCTATTGAATTTCAGCAATTTCTGTCAATAATTTCTAGAGTTATGGCAGTTGTGAACCTTGTGGCGAAAGTGATCATCTAATTTGTATGAAATTTATATGCATTATTTAAATTAGTAAAATGGAAAAACCTGACAAATTTCAACAACTTCCAGAGTTAAGGCCCTTGTTTCAGTTTGTAGAACCTTGTGAACCTTCAAACGACAAAAATTATAATCTGATCTGTATGGAACTGTCTTGTAAAGGCCCCCAATTACCTACAAAGGAATAAATATGCGACAACGTCGACTGCTCGGACAATTTAGTTACTGTCGGCGTATGTTTCGTTGCCTGGCAACCTATCTTAACTTCTAGAGTTATAATCTGATCTGTATGGAACTGTCTTGTAAAGGCCCCCAATTACCTACAAATGAATAAAAATGCGACAACCCTTGGGTGATTTAGCTGCTGTGGACGTATGTTTGGTTGTCTGGCAACCGATCTTTAATTACATTAGCGTTACCAGTACTAAGAACCTTTTCTGCACATAAAAGATCCTTTATCAGTTTAAATTCAATAAAAGAGTAGGCCATAGTGCCGCTGCCCAGACAAAAGTTCCCTCATAGCACACTGTATGGCGTATGCCCATCTTCATGATCACAGTCGGAGCAGAACAGTAGGACATTAAACCACATTTCATTTCATAAAACATTTTCCATTACTCATTATTAAAGATCATTACCTATTACTACAACATTATAACACATTATTACCTCGTCATTACTGCAGGCCTATATTCGGATGACACAGCTGCTGTTGTCGTATGTCTCTGCATTCATGAGCTACTGTTGCTGTATGTCTCGGCAGTCATAGACTAAACACATTAAGTGTTTGTGCATCTAAATAAGTCCTAGTTGGGCAAGGGTTTTATTTTGGTTTAGCCTTGGCCATTTTTATACGCCCACATTGAAATGTCGTTGTATATTATCGTTGGTGCAATTGTGGACGCTCTAGAGGCCAAAGTTAATATCTGATTGACTTTAAATTAATACACAGTGTTTAAGGTCATGAGATGAAGAAGCCTATTGATTTTCAGCGATTTCTGATAATTACTGCCAGAGTTATGGCCCTTGATCACTTTGAAAAATCTTGTGGACGCTCTAGAGGCCAAAGTTAATATCTGATTGACTTTAAATTAATACACAGTGTTTAAGGTCATGAGACGAAGTATCCTATTGATTTTCAAAGATTTCCGATAATTTCTGCCAAAGTTATGGCCCTTGATCACTTTGTGAAGCTCTATAGGCTGAAGTTATCATCCAATTGACTTCAGATTGATACACAGAGTTTAAAGATCTTGAGACGAACAAGTATATTGATTTTCAATGAATTTTTATGTCCTGAACAGCTAAATCCATGATATTAAAAGTTTTGTAGACAAAACGTTAGCATGTGGCAGAACTTTATAAAAACAAACAAATTCTAATGGTTTTCTGATAATTACTTCTTGAGTTGTTGCTCTTAATCAGATTTTAGTGTATTATAAATGTTTCATTACTGAAAAAAGAAAAATATGCGACAACTTTTGTTGACTGCTTGGACGATTTAGCTGTTGTGGGCGTATGTTTTTTTGCCTGGCAACCTATCTTAATTAAATACATATGTATCTACCACACAAGATGAATGCAACTCTCAAAAAACTACATTATGTATACAAAACTGATTAAAACAATTAGACTTTTAGCACCTGTCTAAAACTATTTACGTATGAATCTATGTAGGTTTAAATAGTTTATTGTGTGTAAAGTATGGCCAAAGGGATAGGCGTTGGCAGATGTTCTGTCTGCCAGTGGATTTAAGGGAAAAATCTTGTTTGTCGATGATACCACCCTTATATTTTGTTATCTCTTTTTAGCTAAAATTCCTTTCAAGATGTCCGACATGCAAATGAATGGTTTCCATGGTGAAGAGCTGTTGATAAAGGATGAGAATTTCCCAGTTCATCTTATGAGCCGTTTGAACAAGTTACGAGAAGGAGTCAAGTTTTGTGACGTCACACTGGTCGTGGGGCAACATGATGTCCCTGCACACAAATGTATCTTGGTGTCTTGCAGTCCGTATTTATTTGATTTATTCAGCCAGGAAGAAAAGTCTGGAGTGACCAGGGGAACATGTAAACTCAAGGGTATAGAGTTTACAAGTTTTGAGTATCTCTTGAACTACATGTATACTGGAAAGTAAGTTAGTCTTTTTGATAGCCATTTTACTTCCATAAATAGAAAATATGAGCCTGTTCTTTAATATGTAGCCTATCAGGAAACTATATTTGCATTGACTAGTTACACAATGTCATGTTCCGAGTCTGAACTTGTGCTTTAAACTAGCTTATCTATGCCCATCTATGCCCATCAAACGGATACATGTAGGTAAACTAACTTAAAACACAAGTGAAGCTCATATATTACAAGTAACTCTGGTTATCATTGGGTAAAATGGTGGATTTTAATGTTGTTTATATGTTGATTTGATCTGTGGGATTACTGGGATACTAATAAACCTTCTTTGTTCAAAATGTTAAATCTGTAAACATTGTATCTCTCAAATAACTTTGGATTGGATAATATATGAATATAAAGTATAAGCTACATGTTACAGAGTTATTAAGGTCTAATGTGTGTACTTTAAATCATAAGGTAATTATATATTATAAAGTCTCATCATTGAGTTAAGTGGCGTAGTTTTGATCCCAGCTTGTACAAGGACTGAAGGAGTAGGGGTGCCTGTCCAACTACATGACATTTATCAAGGTTCTCTGGTTTCCTACCACTGATAAAGATCCCTATGTGCAAGCAAATCATTGAAATAAAATTAAACCATATGTTTATTCCGTAATGACCTAGTTTGTGTTGTGTGTATGCTAGATCACATTTCTCTCTACTCCGTCTATGTATATTAAGTAATTGTATTTGTCATGTACTGTGTGAACTGTTATTAGATTCTGATCTTATAATACTTATATCTTCCAGGATGGTCATACCGGCAGAAGAGGTGAAGAGTGTATATGGAACAGCCAGAAAGTTAAAAATGGAAGAAGTTGCTAAGCAGTGTGTGGCTTTCCTAGCTGATAATCTCACCCCTGCCAACTGCTTAGGTATTTGATCGAAAGATTAATCATTCTTTCTTACATATAGTTGTTGTGTAGCCATGTTGAAGAGTAGCTTCTGGTAAAGTATGAACGCAAGTGTGTTTAGTTCTTGACCCTGTAAAGCGACAGGTCACACATGACATAAGATGATGTCATTTAAATGTGTCTGTCACTACCGTCACTCAATTTCATGGTAAGGATCTGTATTTAATTTATTTTCGCTTTACATTTTGGCAATATTGTTTTTTTTTGTTTTTTTTAAAACACACATAAATCTGGTTCTTGTCATAACTTGTTATAAACTAGATGTTTCTTCTACATTAAACATACATTATGCAAGAGCTAAATCTGTCTATTGCGGGTCTTTCTTTAGGCCTGAAATGTTATCTATATTATTAATTAGACATTAACTTATCCAGACCATAATCAACTCTAGATGGCATCGCTAGCCTGCGATCTTAAATGGATTGTGAGCTGATTTACTGCATAACTTTCCTTCTCGATTAAACGATTAAATGGATAATCGAGACTATGCTGTTTATCGTACTGACTTTAGTAATGATGACTGAGGCTAGGCAGAAATTGCATTCGCTTAGTTCTCGGTTCATAGTGGATCAATTTGAATGAAATTTTCAGCAAATTGCCTTTACGTTAAGTAGTTTTTAATTATTATAATGAGAACTGCCAACTCGTTATCGAATCTCCCATAATGTATCTTTAAGTGACATGTTAAAAATGACATATTCTGTCCATTTGGGGAATTAATAGGTGTCCATTTCTAATGTTATTGCCCCAATGGATGATATTAAAAAGCTAGTCTAAGGAGCCTCCAAGAGCCAATTTTTTCACTGGTCTGATTGTTGCCAAGATGTAATTACTTGTGTTGGTTGTGTTATCCAGGACATATTTGACTGGCATTGCTATATGGTTTGGTGTAATTTTGTTAAATTAATATCAGTGATCAAGCTTGGCTTGTAATAACATTCCAACCTGGAAATGGGTGTTTATAGAAATTATATTCAGGACTTGTCATATATAATGTTATTACATTTATTCAGTTTTAGAAACACAGGCAACATCTTGTCATGAATATTTTAAATGAATATTAAAACCATGATTATATAAATTTATTCATGTTATGTGAATTTAATGTTTTTAATTGTCTTATTTTATTATAATTTGTGTATTTTGTATGTTGTTAGTCATCCTATTTATTTCAACAATTTTGGATAATAAGTCTCAAGTATTACCACTTAATAACTTTGTAGACTCATTTGGACATCTTTCTTGGCGCATAGGGTAGAGATTAAGATTTCAGCAGATTTGAAGAATTGATTACCAAGAAGCAATTGCGACATTTGGACAGTATGTGACTACATGGTTATCTATTGTCGTCAACCCATCTCTTTGGAACACTCTATTGACTACATTTATTATCTGATACTTTCATAATTTATGCATGTTTTTGAATTTCAATAATTTCTGTTGCTTGTTTCACTTAGAACTTTGACAAAACTTATCGATCAGTCAGTATTAAATTTATATGCATTATTTAAATTAGTGAAACAAAGAAGCCTTATGAATTTCAACATTGTCCATTAATTACTTCTAAAGTTTTGGGGGTTCTTGGTGGGTAAGGCGCTGGCTCGCTAGCCTTGTGGTCGGGTGTTTGATCCCTGCATTGGCGGAGCAAGTCCATCCAGATTTTCTGGCGTCGTTTCCCCTTGTCAGTAATGCAGGACGGAGGGCCTAACAAGGACAGTTGTCTAGTCATTTGGATTGGTGTGCACATAATAGATCCCTTGACAGTTGGAATTCGATATAAGAGTAGGACGTAGTGCCGCTGTCCGGGCAAAATTTCCCTCATAGTCATAACACACTGTATGGCATATGCCCGTCTTCAGTAGGGTAGGAAGTTAAACCCCATTTCATTTCATGAATTTTATGTGCAGTATGCAAATAAGTGAAGCAAAACAGCCTATTGAATCACAGCAATGCTATTTATACCATCTAAATATTTTGCCTTGTAGCTAGTCTGCTTAGGTGACTTAACTGCAGTGGTTGAATGTTTTTTGTCCGGCAACCTATCTTTCATTACAACTCTGACAAAGCTGCTCATGGTCATATATTTCATTGACTGACAAACCTTTTGTTTATGTGCTTTGTTTTAAACTCTTTATTTCCAGGGATTCGATCTTATGCTCAGGATGTTGAAATGAAGAAAAAAGTAGATGAATATATTAAAGTCAATTTTAATGATGTTATTGTCAGTAAAAATTTCTATGGATTACCAAACTTACAAGTTGAAGTAGTTGGTAAGTGAATGATTATTATACAATAAAAGATGTCGTCACATAAAATAGCCTAATTTGTAATTTTAAGATTCTTTTATAGTCAAATCCCGTAGATACCTGATGGATCCTTTGGTTGGACCATTTTATTTTAGAGCTGGACGATATTTCGGTTTTCGATATAAAACCGTCACAGAAATAAAGTCGAAAATACTGTCTTCAGAAAAATGTCGATTTTCTGGATGATATTGATATTGAAAGAATGCCTTTTTTTATGTTATTTACGATATTTTATTGCTTAATTATGAATAAATAGCAATAAATACTGTTATTAACTCCTGAGTGATCATTCCACGAATTTAGCTAATGCCGATAAAGAGTTTGTTTACGTCATGTGACTTCTTGCTCACTTTTTCCACTCGACCAATACCTTTATAATTATTTCTGCTTCTATTGAATTTCTTGACGAATTGTTTATACAGATGCTTTGATTTTTCAAAGGAATCATTGATTTTCAGATTGAAATAAATTTTGATAAAGCAGAAATATAAATGATGCAAACTATATTGAGATTTCCGGTAGACTGATTATCATTCAGTATCGGACATGCATGGTGGTCCGTGATCTGAAAAAATGTATTTGACTAAATCAATGGACACTTTTGACATTTACTTACGTTTTATAGTATAATTTTTGTATTTTTACATTGCTTGGGTAAATGAATAGCATCCAATCGTAACCGTAGTTATAAAAAAAAAAACATGCACGGTCGAAAGAACACAAACCTTTTTTCATTGGTTTTTTTTTGTGCCTCATTCATGTAAATATTCTTAATTTAAATAAAGTATCATAATTAATATACTGGAAATTAAAATTGTAATAAACAACATAGACCAATATATTTAGCAAGTCTTCATGGCTTAAAAAAGATCTGTGTTTGAACCAGCTCAAATTTTGTTTGTAAATTCGGTACAGTATTTATGCTAAAAAAATTTAATAATATTGACAAGAAAGTGTCAAATGAATACTCCGGGGGTATTTCCAACTTTTTATGCATGTTTTTTTTTTTGTTTTTTGGGTTTTTTTTACATTTAAAAGGTGATAAGCTGAAATTATTGACATTGTATAAAATATTGCGATATAGTGATTATATCTGATTCCGGGGATATCGCCCAGCTCTATTTTATTTCTAAGATACAGGATCATCAGAAAAAAGAATGACGTCACTTTCCAAAAATAAAATCTTATGTAAAAGACATTCAGAACTGTGAAAATGGATAACAAGATGTCAGATTTCCTATTGATTTCTCAAATGGTCTGCAGTATGCACAAAGTGCCAGTAGCATTTTGATAATGTCCTCTCATCATGGGCTACAAACTGAAATATTGTTTACTTGAAAACAACAAACTGGGGGATCTTTATATCACAATTGATATAATTGACATTTGAAATGACTAAAGGTTTGTTATAAATTTGATATTTTAGGAGCTGATGAAGATTTATTAGATTCCAGCCAGCAATCACATCTGTTTGAGCTCCTCTTAATTTGGGTGAAAGAGCATCAAAATACAAAAAAATTCAAGCTTGAAAGATTAATAGAGCAAGTAAGTTGCCTACATGTGTTTTAGCGTAAGTTTCAATACATCATCAATGCTGTCTAGTCTATAATCAACATGTTTTAAATAATTCCTGAATGACACAATATCTGAAACACTTTCGAACAAAACATTTTCTGCGTGTATACGTCAAATCTCAGCCAAGGATTGCTAAATTTCCAGTTTTTTTTAAATTTTCGTTTCGCGTGTACCATAGGCCTGTTGTTAATTTCTGGTACCGTAACAGTGTCAGAATCATTAGTCGTGGTATAAATTTCATTTTATCTAGAGGAGCCAACAAAATCCATACAATGAATGAAATTTATACAATCTTTTATGCATTATTGTCAAATCTGACCCAAATTTGTTGTATTCACTTGATTGACGTACGTCTGTGTGTTTGAAAGAATTCAGTGTTTATGTTAGAAGGTTAATAAAAAAGCCCCAGAAAATGAGTATCAAGGGAAGTAACTCTTTGTGTGCGTTTTATTTGCTAGTGATTGTAGAATTATTTATAACAAACTATTGAAACTGTTTATTTCAGTCAAATGTCTTGTACCTTACAAGAGATAACACACTACAGGACTGTAAAGATTTTGAAGATAAAAGTTTGAAAGAGGATGAAGGAGTCCAGGATTATCGCAAACTAAAACGTAAACAGGTAAGGTCTCTGCATAGTGCAGAATTAATTTATTAAATAAATTCCTTCAATTCAAGATGGCGGACATCATAATCAAATGGGATACATACATTTTTGTTGTGTGGAGTTATTTATAGATATCCTTGAACATATTATTTTTCTACCAAAACCAGAAGACATTAATGCTCAAAAGGATTTCTCACAAACATTGTTTGTTTAACTTCTAATTGACAGGTTCCAGAACCTGAATTTAACCTAGCAGTAACTAAACATTGTCCTGTCTGGTGACATGTCAATGCTCCTCCAACCTTCTATTGTCTCAATGGAGTAAAATTTCAGTCATTTCCTTCTCATTACTAGATGTAGTTCACAAGATATTTATCATTCACATAAAAAATATTTATCGGCTACTGGTCACTTACGTATACAACCAGAAGTGTTTCATAAAGTTGGCTGTGGTAAAGACTAGTATCTGACAACCAGAATAGTTATTTAATATGGCCTTTTGGATATGGAGAGAAATGTTGTGCTTGGACATTGGCATTATAGGGCAAACAGAAAAGAAAGCTATCCTCAATGAAACTCATTCTTGGAAACCCAAAGTCTCTTGCCAATACACATACACTCTGGATGCCAATACACAGACTGACAGATGGACATGCTGTATGAATTTATTGTGCGCTTTATAGACAATTAGAATTTTTCTGGTAATTGAAAATAGGCACAGATGGTCAAATTATACTCTAGGGATAAATGAAAATTATGAGGACTGAAAAAAAAAAAAAAAATTAAAACAATATTCAAATTTTGAAAAATGAAATGAAATGGGGTTTAACGTCCTACTGATTCAGCTCAAACCAAATTTTGAATCACTGATTTCATTTTCTGTTCTTCGAGAATAGTCTACCAATTAAAAGTTGCATTCTTAATTCTTCAGGAAAAAGAATAATTCAAAAAGTTAAGTTGCACTTTTCAAAAGCTGCTAGTTACAAATTTTTAAGTTGTAAAATTTTAAACAAAACATTTTTTACATGATTCAATGGCCATTTATTTATCAACACTCTGAAGAATAGAAAATTAAATTCTGTGATGGTTATTCCTGTTTTATCAAAAGCTTGCCTCATTTACAACCGTGTCAACAACAAACGTTGGGTTTCCAAGCGTGACGGGATCGCAACTTTACTTTGTGTCCATTGAATTTCAGCACGGACACATCAAAGCCAATCAAAATAAAAATGGTCGAACATCAGAAACTAATAATAATCAGGTTAATTCGCTGCCATTCCAAAAATTTACCATTGTAAAAGATAAGTCTGTTCTAGAGAGAGAATGGAAAATCATCGCATTTAAAGAGACGGCAGGTATTATACCTTTTTAAGAAAACAATTATTGTTTTTTGTTGGTAAGCCTAAGATCTATGTTTTTCGATCAATATGTTACTGATCTTAACTTATTTTTTTAAAGGTAACAAAAGATTAGATTTGTTGATCTTTAACAATCTAATTCTATGTTTTACAGAAATTTGGTTGCATGAATATTAATTGTTTTTAAAAAATGGTAATTTCATTGATTATGGTTCATTAATTTTGTTAGATTTAGTGTTTTGATTACCTAAAAGAGGTTTAAAGTTTTGTAAATTATTCAAGTACTGTTTAAGAGAATTATTTTTGAAGTAGTTTTTTTTCCTTATTGGAAGATTTTCATGAATTTATTCTTAATTTATTCATGATTTTTATTTTCAGACAATACATATATCAGTATCTCCATTTTCAATGGTTGTTTGACAACCATATCTCTTCATTGTCGCGTTGCTAGGCAGAGTCCTTCCAACAGTATATCAGATACTCCAGATTCACCAGTACATTCAGTCTCAGATATCCAGTTTGAGAGAAGTCGTTCCCTAACCCCCTTAAAGAGTATGTCGACACCTAGATGTGGATTTGGTTTGAGAGCTGTTGGTGATATTTTAATAGCCAGTGGTAAGTTGTTTAAACACTTGAAATGAGTAACCTTTTACATCTTGTTGCTGAACCAGTATGAGTCTTTAGAGTTGGGGAGGAGGCATTTTGTTTGCTAATATTTGGAACTCAGTTGCAATAGCCTGAGAAATTTTTTAAAGGGAGTTCTGAGCATTTGTGTCTATGTGCTACAGATAATCTCAAGACCCATTTCTAGTATTCCTTTGTGGTAATATACAGACATAAGTTGAAGTTTTGTTTGATCTATTAGTGATTGTTTCATTAGGTTGAATTGTATGGTAACAGTGAAAACAATGATTTAAGACATGTATTTTAGATTACCCAGCTGTAAATCGGTGAGGATAGGATGGTGTTATGCAACTACACAAAAACACAGTTGTTTTTTGGGGGGAAGCATTAAGTTGGGTGAGCTAGGGTAAAGGGAGATAATCAGACTTTACCTGTATCCCAGGATAATAATAATGTTGCGTTTTGAGCATATCTCTTGGTGGTGTGGATAAAATGTATTCAATCTGATTAAAATACACATCTATGTTTCTTTTCATTTTTTTTTATACTTTCGATGACCTTCACTACATGGAGATATGACCGGTTGTTTTCGGAGGCCGCGTATTGGGTCTTTAGACAAGTAACAGGAAATTTTGCACTATAAAAATTGAAACAAAATTGATCTGTGTTTTAAATCAGATTGAAGTGCATTATAAATATACACATTATTTTTATACGCCCACATTGTAATGTGTTCGTATATTGTCGTCGCCCCCATCTATAGGTCTGTTGATTTTCAACAATTTTCAATAATTACTGTTGAAAAATCTTGTACTTGTAGAAGCTCTTGAGGCTAAAGTTAAAATCCAATTGACTTTAGATTTATACACAGTGTTTAAGTTCATAAGACGAAGAATCTTATTGATTTTCAGCAATTTCAAATAGTTACTGCCAGAGTTATGGCCTTGATCTTTTTGAAAGTTAATATCCGATTGACTTTAAATTTATACACAGTGTCACGAGATGCAGAAGCCTATTGATTTTCAGTGATTTCCGATATACACAGTGTTTAAGGTCATGAGACACAGAAGCCTATTGATTATATAACATTTAATTAAGTAAACAAGATCAAAAGACCAATGCTAGATATTGTCCCAGCTTGGATTGGATTTATAGCAGGCCTACCAATACTTTTTTGCGGACCGCAAAATGACCGCTTATTACATAGCAAATCATGATCAACATAGATTGATGAAATTTCAATTCAACATATCTTTGTAATTATAGATCAACTTATCTTCTTCAACTTTTTTATTGGTGTCAAGAGTCGATTACTTACATTAATCCGGCAGTAGTCTTTTGAAATAGGCATATAAAATATTTCACTTTAGCTCTTATTTAATCTGACCACTTGAAGTCATGACATCAAACTTACGTAGACCAGGGTTAGCTTCTGTGGGCATATGTTTCGTTACCTGGCAGCCTACATTTATTCTTATTTTATGATTGTTTATCTTCAGGTGGTTATGATCGGGGTGAATGCATGAAATCTACAGAGTGTTTTGATATTGAAAGTAATACATGGAGGATACTAGCGGACATGAATACGTCACGAGGTCGATTTTCTACAGCACGAATGGGTAACATGATTTATGCATGTGGAGGTTCAAACGGATTGCAAGAATTGCGATCAGTGGAAGTTTATGATCCTGAAAAAGATCTCTGGTCGTTCGTGGCTCCAATGTCAAAGGATAGATCCTCACCAGGTATGGAGTCCCAATTTTGTTTGTTTTCTTCTCTTTATTTCTTGACGAATATTTTTGGAAATTTCAGGAATAGTTTATTTAGTATTAGTCTACTAATGTCTGCCGTCATTGTCTGCTGTCCAATTGTCAATCTAACTTTGCTTGTGAACATTCTACACAATACAGGTTTTTGCGATTTTTTTCAAAATTTGCAGGGATTGTTCATTTGGTTGTAAGGAAAATAGGGGGGCGATGGGGTGGATGGCTGAATGGTTAGCACATGCCAATCTAAACCTTTATAATTTTCTATCATTGTATTTTTGGATTTTTTTAGGTTGCGCTGTATTAAATGATAAATTATATTGTATTGGTGGTTGCATGGGACAGGACAGTATTGCTGGATGTGAAGTCTATGATCCTAAAAATGATAGTTGGTCTGATATAGCATCCCTTCAAATAGGTAAATATATCAGGGATGGTCAAACCTGCACCGGTATCAGACTACCTAAACCTGCGATATAATGATACTACTTATAAGAGAATTCGAATTATTTATAATTTGCATATATAGATGAGTGACCTTTATAAGTTTATATTCATTTTACATGTGACGTCACATATTGCAGTCTCGATCAGTGGCTCGATAGCTTGTGCAATGTTTATACAACAAATGAATGAATACTGTCTAATTTTTTTGGTGTACGATAAACTTTTAAGTCAATACTGACCTAAGAAGGATTTAAATTTTTCGTGCAAATTGAAAATGCCCTTAGAATGACAGTTAGTTTTTGAAATTATATGCAGTAAATGACTAATTATACATATCTTTTTGATTTAAAGCACGATACCAGGCGTCTGTTAGAGCCTATCAGGGTAAATTATATGTAATGGGCGGTACCGATGGCTGGCATTGTCTGAAGTCTGTAGAAGTTTACGACACAGAAACAAATGAATGGAAGTTTATAGAATCTCTAAATGTGTCTAGACGCGGTGCTGGTGTTGAAAGCTATCAAGGTTTGTTATGAGCTTGGTTGGGTATATTTTCCTGCCGAGATTTTGATATAATTTTCTCTTGTATTTTGGGCGCAAGAAAATTCCTTTTTTTTTTTAGCCCATCAAGCCACTAAACACTAAATCACGCATACTATATCGCAACCAATTAAAATAACGTGCACCATTTGCATTTTTCTCTGAAATATCAAATTTCTGACAGCTTAATCTATGCTAATATGTGCTCAGATTGATTATATAACATTTAATTAAGTAATTAAATAAGACCAATGCTAGATATTGTCCCAGCTTGGATTTAGTTGGATTTATAGCAAGCATACCAATACATTTCTGGGGACAATAAAATGGCCGCTTACTACATTGCAAAGCAGCATAGATCGATTAAACTTTTTTGACTATGAAATTTACATTTCTATAGGGACTCATATTTTGGTAACATCACGGTACCTGAAAATAATAATTATATCGTACACGCAAAATCTTATTTTAATTCACGTGTTAAATGAACACTCGTACAGCTGTGGCGGCTTCTTTGATGATTATCCAATCAACAATCTTAATCTCCTTACCACTAGCTGGCACTAAGGTGCTAATTAATTGATGAGATTAACTGAGTTAATCTCACCAAAGTTATAATATACACGCAGACTACTAATGTATAGATTGTTCTTCAGTATAACACTATCATGTGAATATTATGCCGTATGTGTTGTGGATGTTTCGTTAAGAAAAGAGTGCATTTACTACGATTTTCAACGTCAGCACCCTTGAAATCCAAAATAAAAAACATATTAAACAACAAAATAGCAAATAAATTGCGGAAATAGTCGGATCAAATTTTTACTATGATTTTCATCTTCAGCACCCCTGAAAACCCATGGAAAGATATATTCAACGACAAAACGGCAAATAAATGGCCTGGTTGCTATGGGATTTTGTTTTGGAACATACCAAATCTTTGACTTGCTTTTTCTCAAAACTTACTTTTGTGAGTTGGGTAGCTTCTAATGGACACAGCTCAGTCAATTTTTGCCCAATTCAAACAAACTGTACATCAAATTGAAGGTAATGAGTTGGAGAATGTAAAAATAACAATAACTCAATTTTCAAAATTTCCTCATTGTGACTCAGTATGCTATGAGGGGTCACATATGTTAAATGCTCATGTGGAAATCTGTTTAACGGTTTCATTGGTATGGGAAGTGACCTTGGTTCAAGGGTAATGTGGCACCTGTGAAACCCGTCATCACTGCATCTCAGTTCCAGTTATTTTTAATATTTCAGGTAAACTGTTTGTGATTGGTGGAAATGATGGCGTAACCTCCCTAAAATCTACAGAAGTACTGGATGTAGAGAATGCAGTCTGGAAATTTGGTCCTGCCTTGACATCTCCACGTTCGAATGCAGGATCTGCCGTTCACGGTAAACGACTCTTTGCTGTTGGAGGTTTTAACGGCAAGAAATTCTTGGACACTATGGAATACTTGGATGATACGCAAGAATGGTCACATTACGCACCAGTACCAAAAATAAGAAACTCAAACTCATTAGAGAGCGTACACAGTGAGGACTCCGCCTTGGTCAAATGTGATGCAACTTCTTCTGTGATGGATGATCCCATTCACTGATTGTTTAAAAAAGAGGGTTTGTGTTTTGTTTACTAAGTTCTAGATGAGAAATGCCCAAAAGATATGTTTGTGTTTATTTATATATTGTTATTTTTTATTACTCACTTCAATATCGTAAAATAATAATAAAAAAAAAATTATGTAGTGCCCCCCTTATTTTTTGTAAGGGTCAATCTGTGGTTATATAATATGTCTTGGACTGATTTGAAATCTGAACATTGATTTACCCAAGTTTTATTGGGAAATATTTGAGTTAAAAAATGGGTAAATGTTTGTCCTGAAGTAATGGAAAGTGAAATAAATGGTTTGATATTTGACATGTTGCTTTTATATAGGTCAACTTAGAGTTTGTGATTTGGTTAAAAATAAAAAAAATCATATTCATAATCTGGTGTTAGTTCATTGCCCAATTTCAAAGACTGGTCAGGGCATCAAATGTTTGAGAAATTCATCCAAGTTTTATGTTTTAGTAAGATTTAGTAGTGAATAGTGATGTTAACCAGAATTGTAGTTTAGAAACAATATAGTCTTGCATCTCTCCAGCCCAGCCCAGATTGTCTTTGCATTTACACAGAGTATTAATCTGGACGAAATAGTGCAAATTTTGTATACAAATTTAGGCAGGGGCGAATAATTTTTTGGGAAAAAAAAAATTTATTGGGGATCAAAAATCTGAATGATTCCACATGTTTCATAGAAATTGGTTCTTCTTCTAGAAATGTGAACTGCGATTGTAAATTGAAATATGACATAAAATTTACTTATATTTATCATTTTCATAAGAGCACTTAATACAAAATTTAATTGAGTATTTTGTGTTTAATATTGCACAGATCTGTGTTGTGTTTTACTGAATTCAGGAATTATATTTTCCATAAGTATCTGATGCCAATAGATAAAACAGTTCTAATATCGTGCTTAAACATAAAGAGGCATTAGGGCTTTGGAGTACATTGGTGGGCATGCAAATTTGATTGCAAAGTTTAATAGATCTGATAATCCACCGCTTATGTGGAAACGTTTTAGGATTCCATATGAGTCATATTTTCTAGCCTGTTTCGGTTTTTTAAGATTTAACTAGCACTATGGAATAATTCTTGGATCTAAATAGGCTAATTCTTTGATTTTTGATAATTAGATGAGGGTTATTTTAAATTTGAAATTTATATGTTCTTGTTTAGTTACCAATGTCTCTTTATGTTAACAATTCAGAATGTTTTGTATTGCAAAATATATATATACTCATATTTTGTTTGAATGTGCAAAATAACAGTATAATGCAAATGAACAAAATTCCAGTTCTAGTCTATTTGAACCTTAAACTTTTTAACTTTTAATGAAAAACTTGGATAGGTTTCTGATCTCAGAAATGTTTGTAATTATGTATATATATTTTGTGTTTATTTTACTGCCATTTATAACAAATATATAATTATTTTCTTTTTTCTTTTCCAATGAAATGATATCAAATCTATTTTTCTCCTATTGTATATATTTTCAAAGAATTTTTGATTGGTAGTATATGTATACTTTTATACACCTATATTCATTGTGTACATACAGGTTTTGATCATCCAAATTAGTTATGAAAAAAGAAAAAGTATAAAAACTTAGTGCTATTACTATAATTAATTTTTGGGGCATTCATCGTTGGGTTGATTCATGTCGTATTTTCGGAAATCATGACTGAACTATTTGGGGAGTTTTCAAACACTTTCCTTCAAGTTACAGAACATATACCGTTTTATCGATGGCATATTTGTCCCCAGTAACAACTATGGCAATCAGGGGTTTTGAACGCATTCTGGTCGAATGTCAAAAAAAAATTAACAGTTTTACCGATTAATCTTGTGCAGTAAATTAATGCGTTAGCGACTAAGGTCTTTGAAAGTATTTCGCATATGATTTTCCTAAATCTCCAAAAATATGACATCGAACGTCAAATATGACAATATATATATGACGATTGCATTTATTTTTAAGAGTAGGAGTTAGGTTACCACTAAGTGTTGTTTACTTGATCTAGTGCATTTTGGAATATAATAGGTAAAGTACATGCAATTGGTAGTATCTTCTGTTTTCTAACATTTTTGGTTTACTTAAAACATTGACTGATTAAATTTTGAATGTAGCAATATGGCCAGCTAGCAAAATATTGGAACTGGCAGATCTGGTTTGTTTAAAGAATTTAAAATAAAGGGTCCATATAAGGATCATGAATTTATAGGTTTAGGATCTCTTTCAAAAATGTGATAAAAAGCCATTTAAACCTCCCATTTTCAAAACTTTTTTTTTCGCAAATGAACATTGTACTAAACTATTGATATTTAATTTAATTATTTTGGCAAAGATAGTTTCTGCAAAAATGCCAATTTTTAACCCCATTAATTGTGCTTAAAAAAAAAAGCTTTTAAATTGAGGCACATGCCTGAATAGACTTTAACCTAACAGAGTTAAATTAGGATATTTTATAAATAAATTTAATTAAGGCACCAGCCTGAATCTACTTTAATCTAACAGGGTTATATTAGGATATATTATGGATTAAGCAAATAATGATAAAATAAACTATTTATTTTTCATAAATATTCCATTTTCATTTCCCAATTAATTTTTTTTTTGTTACTATAATTATTTGGCTGTACTCTTCCTCTCCTAATTATTTTAATCATTTCCATATCAATCAGAGTGGACTTTAAACAACCTTTTCACACACTGTTATATTGTCATCAAAAATAGAGAATTTATATTTCTTTTTCCTATCACATGGAACAGATTTTCTTTGATTTTCAAATTTATATTGAATTCAATTGTTTAGTTTGTATTTTCCTATTTTTTTTTCTTTTCATATGACAACATACAGAATAAAATGTCTTCTCATTCAAAGTTACGTTGTTTTTTTTTTGTCATTCTGAATGTGTTAATATGAAGCACAGTGTCCACCATTGATAAAACATGTCCACCAAACATGACGAAATTCATGATTTATGAACCAATGTCCTCCAAGTGTGACAACTTCATGAAAGCGTTTGTGTTTGAAAAGTTTGACCTTTTAGTCCACCAAGATGATAAAGAACCAGTGGCTGTAAATATTTGGAAATACTGTTCTTCGTTCGGTTTGTCGAAGTGAATCATAATAGGTCATTTCGTTTGGCTAGAAATTTGATCAGGCATCCGAGGACGCATTGCAGTAGTTGCCACATTTAGTAGACGCTGGCCTTCAGATGAAGCAGATGCTAGTCTTGGGCAGAGAAGAATTACTGGCCAAGAATAACAATGGGATTTTTCAAACATGGTTCACTTTTGTTATGGGTGTATGCCTGTGAGATCGACGAGGAATGTGTTTTGTCATTCAGATGGACAAAATGCTCTAGATTAAGTTTTTAAATATTTATCCTAAAGTTCAGTATCCAAAAGAAGATTTTGCAAGGAAGAGAAAAGCTATAGGGATTTTAATGGATCCCCAAAGGTACGCCATGCCCCCACCCACATGCGGGGCCATGGACCAGCTGCAACCTTTTAAATTCCATCTTCCATTATATCAATGCCGCGACCATTAAACTTTATTATACATAGGGGTTTAAGGTTCCACTTCTGCACTGACTGGGCTAATAAAGTCGGGAAGACTTGAGATTTCATCACTAGTTGATGTATAACGTCTAATGACATCGAAATTTCATGATAGGTTTGTCAACCCCCTTCAGACAATCTTGGGCGTGTTATAAAGATTAAACGTAATTATGCAAGAGCTAAATCTGCCTATTACAGGTCTTTCTTTAGACCTGAAATGTTTTCTACATTATTAATTAGACATTAATTAACTGACCCAGGCCATAATCGACTCTAGGTGGCATCGGATTTATCCGATATTAAATAGATTAGAACGGTTCAGACATATTTCGATTTAATCTAAATATGGAGGAGCGAGACTTGGCTTCGAACAACCAGTACGGTGGTTGAAATTATTGCACACGTCTTGTCAAACCTTCAAAGGCTAATATCTTCGCTCACAATAGAGTAATATGAATTAAATTTTCAAATTATTCATTTTACATTATCTATTTTTGAACTATTATAGCAAGAATGGCTAGCTCTTTATCTAAATCTTACATAATGCATCTTTAAGTTCAAAATTTTCAAAAATGGCCAAGAAATGATAATGAATTAACTGTTAAACGAGCCAATTCTTTAATCCGTGGCACCTAGAAATAGAAAAAGTGGGTCGCAATGCATATAATAATATATAGTTTAAACTTATTTTATTGCATCGACATATCATTGTACAATACAAAAGGATTAAACAAAAGTTCTAACAACTTATAAACGTCTTCTCCTTGAAAAAAAAAAATTAATTGATGAGAATATTTCATATGATAGATACGAAGTTATATTCATTTCATTGAACTAATAATATATACTCTTCAAAAAAGTAGGGGATATTCAGAAACAATACAAAACTGCGGTAATGCACTGCTGTTTTTATTAGAGGTAACAAGTGTGTTTTAATAACGGGCCAATTGCCACATGGGCGGCTTATCTGACGGCCCCATTTCACTCGCAAAGAGATGCACCGTCAAAAGTGAAAATGGACGTTTTTGATTTTTGTCTTGATAATGAGTAATTGCTCCACCAATCCCCAGACATTCAGCAATTCGTCGTGGCATGCTCCTAATCAACCATCCAATCACGATTTGGGGCAATCTGACCCACTCCTCTTGTTGTGCCACGGCTAATTCTTGCAGTGTTGTCGGTTGACATTGACGTCGACGAACACGTCTCCCGATCAAATTAAACGTAACACACTAAAGCAAAGATACGCTAAACAGTAAATCTTATGCATGAACCGATAGGAAAGCAAACATGGATAGATAAACCAGCACGCGGCAGTTTTCATCAACCCTTCCTTGAAGTGTCAAATTTGACAATGAACCCCTCCCACATGTTTGGCGCTATTGAGTGTCGCATGTGCAGCTCAGTGGTTCTGTTGGGGCGATAAGTTCTTCATCTGTGAACATACACTCAAAGCATGTCAAGTGTCCATGACTATTTATATCACAAACTGCATGGGTATTTGCATTTCAATATCCCCTACTTTTTTTTTAAAGAGTATAATATGAATGTATATACTGATTCACATTCAGTCGTTTCTATTTTTATTGTAATGTCTAATCATATTTGTTCGGTGAAATACAATAGCGTACCAATTGAGTAGCATTCTTTGGCGTCTTGTTATTCCAGTCTACATTCTGCATTGGTAGTATTCTCCCCTAGGATATGTTTAGCATCGTTCATCGAGTCGCGTCATTACAAATGACACCCAAAACCATTCTGGCACGCAATTCGTGTGCCAATTTCCAGGTAAGATAACAACACCCGTGTGGATTTAAATTGACCAATTAGTCGTGTTTGCAATGTCGAAGACTGTGCATGATAATGAGTTAAAAGACTTAGTTACGTTAAGTCAATGGTGAGAGAATTAGTAGTCACGCCCCTTAGTATATATCCCAGCACAGTAACTCTACAGCATCGCAGCCCCTGGATATTTTTTTTTTTATCTTGGAATAATGTATTTGTGGCGAGATACATTTGTCGAAATATGAAAGTAGTATTTTGTTTTTACTGTCACCAATTGTCCCAAATAATAAAAATATATAGTCGCGGTCTTTAAACTTACTTTAAGATTGTTTAAATTTAGATCAACCTGAATTTTATTTTTGTTGCTTTGTGCTTATTTACAAACTAAGTGATTAGAAACCAAGTATAATATGGTAGAATCCATCATAGCACAACAACAGGCGTTTTCCCACTATTCCAACCCATGAACAGCAACTTCAGGGTGGTCCAATATATAGCCTAACTATACAGACCAGAATTCCAGTCCACGGGGCTGCGTCGCGGGGTATGGTAAGTTCAAATATTTTGCCGCTCGCTGATTACCCACGCCGCCGTTTGTAAGCGGAATCTAGGTCAGGGCGATCGAACCAGAAATGTAATTTGGGCCTTAATTGTATATTAAATAAAATACATAAACAACAATTTTTATATTAGATCACTGCCTTTTTTTAAAATCTATTTACATTTTCAAGGACACACATTATGATGAATACAACTTAAAGGGCCTTTAGCTGAGTGGAATAAAACTGGTCGCACACATAATATTTACATCTCATCTGTGGGCTAAACATCTCATCTGCGGGCTGTGGGCTTTTATTCCCAATAAAGGTATTATTGAACAAAATCAACTATTCATTTGTTTCCACACAAGTTTTCAATATGCGCTGACATTTGTTACATTCTTATCTGTGCTACCTGCTTACGACAATCATACGCGCGAAATTTTATGATCCATGCGTACGTTTTGGTTACCTTGGTTATGGCTTAATCGTTCAGAATCGCACCCACTTGTAGCTTCGATTATTAAATCTTGAAAAGACCATCACTGAACGGAAAAGAAAAGTCTTAAACTGCTTCACATTTTCTGACCAAAACAGCGTTTGTTTACATATCTGCGAGGAATAATAATGCGGAAGTAGAGGGTAGAAGATATGAGTGAGGTGCAACTGGGGGTGGGGGGTTAACAATGCGATCTGCCCTGGAGACAAAAGTGGAGAACCTCGAAGACGTACTAGCACAAATGACGTCATATGTGTATTGCGGGTTAGGGGTAGGGTTAAGGTTAGCGCTAGCCTTGTTTGCATAACGAGACCTTGACGAAATCTTCAGCCCTAACCCTTACCATAACTCACACTCCACATATGACATCATATGTGCTAGACCGTCTTCGATCTAGCGTTCTCCGACAAAAGTTGAAGCTATGAGCCATTGTTAAAGGACAATATTGGTGTCAGTCATTATAAAATATGTGATAGAGCTCGTTAAATACATCCCAAATATAATTTTAACACAGAGATCATTGCTACGGGAGTTGTGTAACAAGCACGTGAAGAAACGGGAAGTGACGTCAAAAAAGACAAACATGAGTTGTCCTTCTATATAACTGACTGAAGTAACGAGCGGTAACAGACAAACGATCGAATTTCATTTTACTGATAATTCCGTTGAAGATGAAAAGTTGATATATGAAACGATGAGAGGATATCTGACAATTCAAAAAAAGAATTGGCTGTCAGTAGATAAAAGATAACGAACAAATTAGAAAAAGTAGGAGCATTACCATGTTTTTATTAAGAACAGAATGAATAAAAACGGGGGAATGCACGGGATTTTTCTACCTTTTCTCGTGTCCCTTATCTAGTGACAGCCAATTCTATTTTTGAATAGTGAGATACCCTCTCACCGTCCCATATAATAACTTTTCAACTTCGACGGAATTATCAGTGAAATGAAATGCGATCGTTTGTCTCTTACCGCTCGTTACTTCAGTCAGTTATATAGAAGGACAACTCGTGTTTGTCATGTTTGGCGTCACTTCCTGTTTCTTCACGTACTTGTTACACGTCTGTGTTAAAATTATATTTGGAATGTATTTAACCAGTTCTATCACATATGTAATAATGCCTGACACCAATATTGTCCTTTAAGCATTCACGGCAAACGAAATTAAACTTGGTGAACTGGGGCCTGTTGCTCAAAACTCGGTTATTTTAACGATCCATTAAACTCTAACTGATCGTTATCTTGCTAAAGTGTCATTTGTTAACGGCACGTTAAATTTCTATTGCTGGAAAGTCAATTTCATTATCCGATAGCTGACTGATTAAAGTTAATCCAAGAGAAGTCTATGTGGTCATTGGATGAATTTCTAAATTTCAAATTCAGAGTTCATGTATAACAACTTCATAGAATTTGGTATTAACAAGAAACTGAAGAAAGGAGATAACAGTGCAGTCTGTTCACAATACTTGATTTAAAAAGATATGTGTACTTCGACTGACAGTCGACTAATGTCAACGTTAAACAGATAAGGGAGCCTAACACCTTCGTTAAATATAACGTACGGTAAGAACGACATGTTAAAGTTAACAGGGCTTCCAGCAACAGACTTTAAAGGTAGTTTTGAACAACCGGCCACAGACCGGAATTATTGGCATACCTTCTGATGTATGGCTCACTCGTTAGACCATTTGACTCCTTCAAAGAGCTCACGGTCCACATTTAATTCTGATGAACATGATTACATATTATGAAAGTTTCGAGTGACATTTTTAGAAGGTGAAATGTGACTATAACTAGTATAACTACAATAATAATATAATTTAAGTGTACAATAATAAATTATGCGTGTCTAATATTAAGTCATACTTATATTATAGTACAATTGACATGACATTTAGTGAAAAATGGCATCACTAAATATAGCTATATTGGAAATTCAAAACTTAAAAGAGGTACTAGCGTCAGTCGATAAAAAAAATTGTTTTAGATTTACGTGATTTAACGTGGGAAATTTTCAATATAAATCTGGTGACCCAACGCTGCTATTTATGAAATGGGGTTTAACGTCCCACTGTTCTGCTGTGACTGCTAAAGAAGATGGACACTGAGGTATTTAAATCGTATAAAGTTCAATATACGAGTGATACAAAAAGTAAGTTCTTGGATTTTCAATAATTCGGCAATTGCCGAACCCTGGGCTAAATACTAAGTCTGAAAAATGCCAAAGAAAAATAAATCTAACCTAAGCTTAATGATTACGAAATGTTTTAGATTTTGGGGTATCTTAGATATTTAAACAGTGTACTAATTAAACTGCTGTGATAATTAAATTTAAAAAATTCCAATGTGCCAATGAGTCACTGTAGCCTATGTTAGACCTGTTCATAATCACTACATCATGAACTTCTCTGTATAATATACAATTATGAATAATAAAATATACATGTGACTGACTATATATAACTAGCTGATCCTACGTCATTGGTGACGAGGTTCACAATATTATTAGGCTAATGTACAAACTTAAAATTCATCAAATTCCGTTTAGTTTAAAATTCGACCATCCTTTCTAGTGGTCTTCTATTATGTAGTCCAGGGCGCCTCTATTCTGCATGGCACCAAAACTCATTGAATCGACTAGCAAAAACAATGGTATTGACGAGTCCGAAATACACAATGACATTGACATATTATAAGTAAAAGCGCAGAGTCTTGATATTGATAAATGGCGAATCTAAAAACCATAATAGAATAACCACTAAATACGATTACATGTATATTATGAATAGGCCTAATGTTCTTTGGCGACAGAGCCTATAATGAAACGGTACTTATATGAATTAGAGCCACGTATGCCTTTTTCTGGGTTCTGGTTCATAGCATTTGTGATCACAGCGACATTTTTTAATCCACATATAGTTCATGTATTCTCTCCTTCCGCCATGACACTCGAATTCAATCAATCTTGTGCGTGATTTGTGTGGATAGCAACACCTGTTTAGTTTACAGTTCGTGCAGAATTTAAGATTATAAGTCTTGACACTACGACAGTCTTGATACTGAATTCTCTGTCTTATACCCCCTCTAGTTGTCGGTGTACATTTTGATCGTCCCTGTTAAGAAAACAAATTACAAAAATATAAAGCATTAACATTTTCAAGGTAACCAATCATTACATTAGTTCACGTCATCGGATTCATTTTGTAAACGTTTCGAAAACTGTTCAATACACAAGCGCGGCCACCTTTAGGGGACAAAGGCAGTGACGAAAGGCACGCAAGAGGAATGGGTGGTATTGTGGCCATCTAGGTGAAAGGACACTTCTAAACAGCGTTATATAACAATGCTTATCAGTATTAAAGAAAATTAAAAAAATACATTTCATAATCAATTCTACCCCCGTAAGGATTAACCCTGATGCCTGCTTGTGCTTCTTCATCTATTAGTGTTTAACGCCCGCTCCCACTGATCGTGATATCGCAGATACTCTCGCACCAGGGATCGAAACCACGACCACAAGCCATAGGTGACCGACCAAATAGAGCTCGAACCGCGACACTCTAGACCACTAGCCCCCCCCCCCCATCCTGCTTGTGCTGTCGAAATTTCTTCCTAAATAGTCTGGAGCACTGTTTTCTTCAATTCTGCATGATCTGTAAAGCTGCATTTCCTCCTAAAATTGTACTGCAGCAAGATCACCCTTCCGCCGATATCCACACCCCATTATTAATTATTAAGGTAACAACTGATTATCTCCGGGATCCTGATAATGTTTATTTGGTCGAATTTTGTCTTTATGTCATATCCCGCGCCAGGTGAGGGAGGTGAACAGATATCAGATCTTCGACAGAAGTTTCTATAAAACATTTGTCTATTATGTGTAGGATAAAGCACGAGACAGAGGTTTTGCTAGGGAAAAAAGTCTGAAGAAAATAACCCTAGAAAAAGGAAAACCGTGGCCTTTATCTTGCTTATAAACAGTCTATGTTTACATGTACGTAAAATCAGAAGAATTCCAGTAATAAAAACCTTGTTTTCTTCCGGAAAAAACCCTACCCTGGAAGAATAACCCGTTACGGGCTTAAAGAAAATCTTTCAGAAGAATAATCCCAAATTCTCCTGTATATATTCAAAGCCGCCCCCGATTTTGAGACGGCAGGTTATTTCGGGCATAGAATATACCCAAAGATCAAAGAGATTTACAGTTATAGGTTTACAATCTGGGATATGGCGATTTTAAAGGTATAACTTACATATGTTCGTAGTTCTTTTATACAAGGTCGAATATAGCAGACTCGTCGTTCTTGTTTAGGACTACAATAAGCATCAGCAACAATACGTACTGAGGTACCCACTCCACACGATGCCGAACAAGCACTCCAATTAGACGGTGCTATCATACATTTTGTTTTCAGATACTCCAGTTTAGGAGACTTTGTCGTTGAATCTTTAAAAAAAAAATGAGTTATAATATAACATAATTACAGATGGTTTGAGATAAACAGCATAACGTCACAAGTTGCCAAAATGGACAGAATATGCCCAAATTAAATTTAGAATGTAGGTGTGCACAAATTAAAGTGACTCATACATTCGAAAAGAATTGACTTGCAGATCAAGTCCCATGGATTGATATATACATTAATTGTTTATGTAAACTAAAACTAAAAATCTACAACAGAATCCAAACAAAATATAGCAGTTACCCTTTAATGGTTGTTGAAGAACTAAATTCTGACTTTCAGGTACCATAGGTGAATCTCTCGCCCAACCCTGTCTCTCGTATCTGTTATCACAAGTCCATTCTTTACAGCATTTACCGGCCACTGACAGTAAGACAGGATTTACACAATACATATCTTTAGGTTTATTTTCTTCCTGGGGACATCTATTAACACAACCGTAGAAACCATTCTGACACGTGCAGGTACGCCTACACTCTGGTTGAAATTCCTGGCCGTCCTCATATTTTATGCCATTCACGATACACGGTTTCTTTATTTTGGCTACAAAACACAAAAAATGATCAAAGCTGACTTTTTCAAGGTTTTGCAACTGCGGCGGCAAGATATGTAGGGGATCCGCGGGGGGGGGGGGGCTCTTTCCCCGGGCCCCCTCGAAATTTTTGAAATTTTGACTCTCTAAATGATTAATCATGTCCCCGTACTTTGACGATTTTAGCTTCACTGGGGGGTGGGGTTGGGGTTGGGAGGGTTGGGGTTGGGAGGGGGGGGGGGGGTAGCGTTAAAAGTAGCCTGCTATACATCTACCAAATTGCCAACTAATGGGAACCAAAATGTAATAATTTCTCAGTTACAACTGGATATGGAAAATGTTCCAATAAATGTAACCTATTACCACTTTCCACTAGCGCACACAATCCTTATCCGATGGCGCGTGGATAACTTATAACATGTGCACGGTAAATGATAAGGCCTATTATGTACGCAAGTATCATGAAGTCGATTCCACATGTATACGTGTCAAGACGTAGGTTCGCCTGCCTAATCCCATGCCTATAGCCAATAACAATGTAGCTGATGCTAGGATTTGGAATTAATGCTTTTGGGCATAGCAATCAAACACCATAGTAGATACCAAGCATGTCTGTCTTCGGATGATATCAGATTTGATTAGTTTTGATTTAAAGAGAGAAACCACAGCTATGTATTTCTTAAATAAAACGAGCCAATTTCGCACGGAAGACCCTTAGAAACATTTATCCTAACCATGTACAACTATCTGGAACTTTTTCACCCACATACAAACATTCAACTTCTGTGGTTGGCAATTTCCAGTTAGTCAATATATCCAACGCTATCTCCAAGTAACTTGATAGTTATGTTTAAATACTTGCCAAATTAGGTGGCAAATGATCGTCGCAATGCAATCTGATTAAAACACAAATCCTATTTCATTTCGTTTTTTATAGTTCAAAATTTCATTTTAATTGTCTTTACTACACAAGGATCTGGAAGAGTTGTTATATAACCCGCGTTCTGGTTGATGTAAGGGATTAGCCAATGAAACGGTCATTTGCAGCGAGTTCTAGGCGTGCGAGGCACAGAACTGTGGATATCCAACTAGAAAATCAACGCTAATTGGTTAATCAAATGTCTGACGTCATAGGGCCAAAAGCCGCTCGTATGACCTCTGACGAGACCTCCCACTACAACCAGTCAGATCTTCATGTAGTATAAAAAACGAAACGAAATATAGATCTGTATTGTAATCAGATTAGTCGCAATGGTCAAAACACTCACAAAACAAAGAAGGCCGTTAAGCATAGCTACAGTGTCTTAATATTTTGATCTACATTTGGGCTATTTCTACACATTCCTGGCATTTAATTTGTATGAATGTGTACCAAGTGAAATCTGTCTCGCCCTTTAAGAAGTCACATACGTTATAAACGAATACTTACCTTGACATATGCCAGTTTTATTGTTAGTCATATCACAGAATAAACCAGCGCTTGTGTCACATTTATCTTTTGTACTGCACAAATCTCCTCTCTGTCTGGCACACATAAAACAACAATTACAGCCATCTTTAATATGGCTGACCCCTTCGTTACATCTTAATTCTTGGACAGCACATTGACATGGATAATGACATAATGCTGATTCCTGAAAATATAAGGATATCGAATTGTTTAGTAAATGGCATCCATGTCGCAAAGATCAAAATTACGGCACTTTAAAAATATTTTCAATGAAATGAAATAGAGTTTAACGTCCTACTTGTCTACACTAACGTGGCAACTGAAGACGGGCATACATTACACAGGGTGCTATGAGGTAAATTTTGCACTACGGTCCACTTTTTATGAAGGGTTCTTTTCCGTACATACAGACAGCTTCGTGTTCATTGGGTTGCTACCGTTACGTTACGTTTCGATTTTACTGAACTCCGAGCTGATCAACCCAATTCTTTACTTTATTTTGACCCTAATCCAAGAGGTTTAGCTCCTTTAAAGGGACAGTAGTAGAGTAATCGGAGCTTTGGAATCACTGGTAATGGAAAGACGTCATATACCTCCTCCTCATTTTGGATTCACTGGTAATGAAACGAATGGAAGGCATCATATATCTCCTCGCGTTGGATTCACTGGTAATGAAACGAATGGGAAGATATCATATATCTCCTCGCTTTGGATTCACTGGTAATGAAACGAATGGAAGGCATCGTGTATCTCCTCGCGTTGGATTCACTGGTAATGAAACGAATGGGAAGATATCATATATCTCCTCGCGTTGGATTAACTGGTAACGAAACGAGTGTAATTTTCTCGAGGACGCATTCTATAATGAAAATTAGAGCAGCTTTGTCATTAAAAAAAAGAAAGTCAGTCTAATATGCAAATTGTCATATATACTCCATCATGTTTCGCGAATTAGTTTGTAGTAAATTGCCACCTTAACCCGTTGCCACACCTCTTAATCAAACATTATCCTCTTTAATATTATTGTTTAAACTCTTGTGGATATATTTTAATTCTGTGTTCTAGCCAATGCTCAAGTTGCTGTCTAATAAACTTCTTAACTCCGTTTGTATTTTTATGATGTTGAACATTTTCCTGCAGTGTTAGATATCTACCTCCGAGTATAATTTTGTTAACTGTTCGAAACACAAACTTTATTTTTATCTGAAAGTCAGGTATGTGTTATTACCATTAAAAGTAACATTGCACGTACATATGCCACATAATAAGTTACTTTTTACAAACTGCCGACCACTATTTCACCATTTGTCTATCAATGCGTGCCACCATTGAACGTTAGACAATAACCGCGCCTACGCTAAAGTGCTTACCCACAATAGTGGGGTTCACACTAACGAATTTTATTCAAAATAGGATCCGATTTCTTGATATGATATGGGTAGTTGGTGAAGTGTATATATTTACATTGAAGTTAAATATCGGCCACAGCCAACTTCAGCATTTAGACTTATAGCAAAAACGGGACAAACGATTTATTGACAAAACAGTATAAACAAAGTATAAAGATAAAAACCTGTTAATTTACACATTTTGTCCACGGGATGTTGAGCTCCATGGAGAATAATTTAATTCAATAACGTGTGCGTGTGTTTCAAACCATAAAACAAAAATAACTGATCTTCATTAAGCTTGTGTTGTTATCTTAGAAAAACTAAAGCGTATAAAATGTTTCAAGAAGTCTTTAAGTAATCTAATAAATCTGTGTTTTGGAAGCCATTAAATTTAGCTTCTGGACCTGCTTAATGGATTTATTTAGACCAAGTAGTCTTAACTAAATGGCTAGATTATTCCATAGCCGTCGATCACTTCGTGAAGAGCTGTCACTCAGTCCAAACTTTTTCCAGTCACTTAACGTAAATGACAGAATCATGTTTGACGGATATTTAAAAAAAAATGAATGAATAATAGGTTATTTAAATCAAATTGTTCCAAAGGAATTGTAATGGGAATTCAATAGCCGCCCAAACAGGAAGTTTCGCGAAGAAATGCTACTATTCTAAGTATATAAACGCTTCTTAAAGGAAGACATATTGCAAAGATGGCGTCTTCACACAGGGTCGTACCTGTCATCCATCCATTAGTAAAATATCATGGTGGTTTTTAATCCGTGTATAATGGGCTTGACTAATAATATGACATAACGAGAATGGACTTCCATTAATCTTGTTTTTAGTGAACGTGGTCGTAAATTTTGTTGGATAAAATTTCACCTATTTTATAATATTTTCAAAGAATATTCAAGTATTATACGTCAGACATTAGCCTGCAACTCCAAGGTAAGGGGAGACCAGGACCTCCAGCGATGAGCAGGAGAAGACACCTCGAGTCTGAATTAGTATCAACTGGGAAGAAACAAGGAAAGTTGCTTTGAACTGTAACCGATGGCAATCTACCGTAAAAGCCAAATATTCTTCTGGGTACGCAATGGACTTCAAACACAAATTTTGTTAAATTGGATCGTGTAGGTTGAGGTGGGTGGGGATAATTTTACTTCCGTTTTGTAGAAAGTCAACATCGTGAGAGCCACACTAAGCCTCATATATTAGCAACACATTCCTAATTTCAAAAGGTGACATTTACCGAAGCAGTATTATATAACTGTGAATAATTGCTTTATATAAAGTAGTTTTCCCTGAAGCGTTATTAAATAGAGTTAAAATAACGAAACGTGATAGGTTATGTATTATTTCAAGATTTGTAATTTTGTTAATTAATTTGTCATCATCCATGGATGCACGTTCACAATGCAAGCCTTAAAGGTATACAAGTAGATCAGTTTTACTGATAATTTTGTTGATAATAATAGTTAAACGAACACGAAAATTAAAAAAAAATGTTTTAAAACGCCAACAATAAATTGAAAATATACCGCCGAATAATGATTTTTAAAAATAGATATCTACATGTAGATGCATGCAGTACCCGCACGCTGCATGTCACCCATTTCTCGGCTTTTATATCTAACGTTCATTGGATGGATTTTTGGACCAGGAACGCATCTTGTAGTTCTTCGTATTATTCTTGTTAATGTGTGCAACGCACTCCACAAAAGCGTGAAGAGGCGTCAACCAATTCAGGTACGATCGACATGACACTTCGCATGCTTGCTCCTTTGCGGCAATACTATATACCGGAAAACACTGAAAACACCGGAAAACACCGGAAAACTACCGAAAAACACCATGTTATACCGAATACCCGAAAACACCGGAAAAACACTAAATACCGGAAAACACATTAAATACCGGAAAATACCCTAAATAGGTAACCCGGAGACTGGCACCCTAAATAGTAACCCGGAGCCTGGTCCTTTGTGTGCCTGGGTTAGGATTGGGTTTAGGGTTAGGGATAGTTTCCGGTTTATAGTATTAACCTTCTCCGGGTTACCTATTTAGGGTGTTTTCCGGTATTTAGTGTTTTTCCGGTGTTTTCCGGTAATCCGGCAAAGATATGACGAATTGAAAATTTGCCAACATTCAAAACCACTGCAGATAATGTATATAGGATATAGTCAAAACAGGCTGGGTCGATTTTTAAATCAATTAAGTCGAAGCCTAGCCTGGAGATGACCTACCGTTGATATTTTTAGTTTGTTTTCTTCATTAAATTAATGTTAAATAATAAATTTTAGTGAGGATCAAGCCATGCCAAATTAAAGATTGTTCAAAAAAGCAACCGACGGACGATCAGTTACTTTAAATGCAATGATAGCGATGCTTATTTAGATTGTAAAATGAGTTTAGCTTTAGGGTACTATGTTTCGGGACTGATATTAGGTTCAATTTTATTTCAGTAATTCTCATGCACATAGGAGTCTTTAGCAGTGGGAGGAAACCGGAGTATCTGGAGAACGCCCACGAGGATGGGCAGACCTCAATGACAGACCTTATGATACAACACGCACGCGCTGACCATTCGGCCACCATTCCCCCCCTCACAGACAAGTTATCTTATTTTCATTGTCTTAGAGTATGCGCGGGGGTCTTTCTTGTGGGGAAAACCGGGGTACCCGGAGTAAACCCACGAGGTTTAGAAGGCGCCCCTATCTCTAAGCTAAATGCGTTCACAACAGGGATCAAAACCACGACCGCAAGCCAGAGATGACCGGCCCGCCCGCTAACAAAATGCTTATAACTAAACCACTAAAAGTTTAATACTTTTTTTTAAAAAATACTACAGAAACTACAGGTACCCATTTTACTTTTCAAAAAACATCAGATGCATTCTCGATCAATGTGACATTGATAATAAGTTTCCAATGTAAATGTAAACATTTGCAATTAACGTTTATCATATCTGGTGATGACGGAACGGTACTCAGTACTCTTTAAAGATTAACAAAAGGTTACTAGGCAACAATACATACATCCACAATTGAACGGGCCCCCAAAAGTTTACCTACATATTATTGACGAACTATACACCAACAATTGTTTCCCCTGATGTAGTACCTCCATATATATCTATAGCAATTTTCTCTCTCTTTATCGCCCCCATCCCTCCCTTTGCATGGCAGTTTTTGTTGACTTTAACGATCTAGAAGAGTGTTTTGGTTTATATTTGCTGCCAGGTTTCGGTGAATATTGTTTATTTTGAGGTGGAACCATCAGGAAGTAAGCAGACATGAATCACGAAAATCACCTACCAAAATGAAGTCACAACTTGTAGATTCCTTGGACTGAGCATATTAGAAAAAAATCAACTCAATAATTTATTAGACGATTGTTACACGAAGGGCTCTTTATTGTTATAAAGATTATGAACATCTGAATTTTCAAAAAAAGAAAAAAAAATGTCACAGGTCAAGAAATTACATGGGTTTAACATTAAAGTGAATTTTGAGAGAATTATAGTCCGAGACCTGATGTATTATGGCTAACAGATTACTTTGAATTATATTGTTAATTATGATCTATTCTGTGAAGGGTCCATATAGAAATAATTGCATTTAATAAAGCGAACATAGAACTTAGTGATGCAGTAAATTAAACAGCATTTACACTAATATCTCCTCCATGGTTCCCATCATGGTTAAAGAGTCATTACCACTCTCACTCAAAGAATATATACCATTAATTTGAGTATCTAGGCACATCAAAGATTTTGGTGCCCCCATATGTAATTCAAAATATAAATGATACTAAACCACAACAACCGACAAACACGTGATTAGAGTTTTTCTGGTGTTTTATACGCATCATTATTAATTGCGACAAAGTAACAGCATGAAAAGACAAAAACTATGAAAAACAAATTGAAAGTTCTTAAAGATACATTATGGGAGATTCGATAACGAGTTGGCAGTTCTCACTATAATAGTTAAAAATTAGATAATGTAAAGGCAATTTGCTGAAAATAGCATTCAAATTGATCCACTATGAACCGAGAACTAAGCGGTTGAAATTTCCGGCTAGCCTTGATCATCATTACTTAAGTCAGTACGATAAACAGCATAGTCTCGATTATCCATTTAATCGTTAAATCGCGAAGGAAAGTTATGGGGTAAATCGGCTCTTAATCCACTAAAGATCGCAGGCTAGCGATGCCATCTAGAGTTGATTATGGTCTGGATAGGTTAATTAATTCATAACAAAACAAAACACAACACAAGGTATATATGGATGTAACTACTTCTCTATTATTTAATAACGACGTTTCGTAACACATACAGGTCACGTTTTCAAGTTAATGATAAATATCCATCTAGTCAGCCTATTTATACATATTAAAGCTTACACCAGCTTAATTACAAAAACCAAAAGAAACCATTAACATCATTAGCAGTACCTAAACTAACAATGCATAATACAAACAGTAATGATGAAACTAACTGACCCTTAGTAGAATCATAACCGGTAATCAGTACTAAAGATCAAAGACCATAATTAGATAACATTTCAGACCTAAAGAAAGACCTGCAATATACAGATTTAGCTCTTAGCTCTTGCATAATGTATGTTTAATTAATTATTGAATTAACAAAGCAAAGATTTTGTGGTGCCCCCATTACCATGATGTCATAACTACGTGATTATTTGGCTTAATTCTTAATCCAGCACTAACTCGGATATAAAAACAAAAACCTTCTTCAAGTACCATTGCTACGATAATAAACGCTCTGGGCTACATCTTCAAACAGTTCTATCTTCAAACAGTTCTAACTTCGCCCAGCAGAATAAAGTAATTTGAATGAAATGTTCAATATATTCATTTTTTCTCTACCTCTACCCCAGTCTCCGTATCTCTGTCTCTGTCTGTATGCCCCCACCCCTCTCTATTTCTTATCAGTTCTAGTTTGAAATAACTTGGTTAATGTAGAGAAGCGGCATTTCTCACGCTCTCCTTAATAGACTCAAAAAATCCAATATTTCTTGTCTATTTAAGTGAAGTAAATAAACGTTAATGGTATCTACTCATTATTGCAATTAGCTGTTCAAATATTATAGGACGTTCTATTGAATGTACGAACGAATCTCTCAACCGTTTTAAAACCAATATGTCTGTACAAAACATCGTGTATACATAACTAAGATGCCTGAAATATTTCCGGAATACAAAATATCCTTTTCATTATCTACTCTCTTAAAGGGGCATATTCGTGTGGGGTATATTCATTTTGAAAAGCTGTTAGAATAACTAATGCCGGTAATGATCATGAAGTATATTGTACATACTATTTTTTTCATTGTACTGCAGGGCCTGAAACTTGACAAAAAATATCACACGGTCACCAGCTTCGGGGTGAATCTTTAACACCAAATCCATATTCCATATACCAAATTGGTGGCGTACAGGTTGTCATTTCGACAAGAACTGTTTTAACAATCTATTTCGGTAATGTGTTGATGTTTGAAGTATTATACAGTAGTATTATATAGGTCAGCAAACATCCTAGGTCCCGAGGAGCCCGTTTTAATTATAGCAATGACGAAATTAATCATATCCTTTATGTGCACAAATCTAAACGCTTCCTCATTTCTCTGGAGTATATATTCTTTATAGGAACGATTCATGTGTGAATTTAATCCTCTTCTCACACACACAACCGACGAGTCCTAAAATCTCCCTCTTTTTGCCTGAAGGGCCATAGAATTTAGAGGAACCGTTAATGGGTGAATTGGATTAAATTGTTTACGTGCTCAACTTACGAGTCCTAAAAGCTTCCTCTTTGTTACCCGATCAGCATGTTTCCTTATGGTTTATGGAATAACTGAATTATGTTCATAACGTGCACAACCTACGAGTAATAAAAGATTCCCCTTTTAGCTAGAGGTATCTGTTTCATTATAGCAACGGCTTATGGATGAACATAATCCTATTTTCGAAAAGCTTCTCCTTTTGGCTGGAGGAGGAGTCATAATCTTTACATCAAAGGTTCATAGGTAAACTTACAGAACCAGTAAAGCACACGCGATCTGTGCCACTTCGTACAGTTTTCCCACATGTATTGCGGTTATATCCTTTAACTGCACAACCAATGTCAACATATGATCTGGGCTACATCTTGACCAGACTTTATGAAAAAAACAAATTCGGCTAATAACCTTCGTATTTTGTAGACTTTATCTTTAATCGAAAACAAAACTGACGTAATTAACTACCGTCAATACCGTACGAAGAACACATTCTTCCATGTACAATGCTAGGATAACAAATTCTATTCTTAAACAAACATTATTTCATCTAAGTCGTACAGGTACAATATGCAACAATATTTGTTTCTGAATTCCATCATAAAGAAGAATCGAAAAAACAAAATTCAACAATTGATGATTTAGTACAATTATTAACAGTGTAAATGTTTATATAAGGTTCTGAACAGGTATTGCAGACTAATATCAGATCCTAAAATAGGTTTAAAGAACTTGTTATTGTTCACTTTTTGGTACCTGATAGAACAACGAAACCTCTGTCAATAGTGAGTGATTTGTTAAAATTAATATTGTTTATGACGTCATATAGCTTTTTACCACTTGACAAATGGGGTGCAATGGATATTAAAGATACATTCCCACGTACAAATTGTGTGATTTGATGGTATACCTGGACTGAAAACCTATTCAAATTAATTAATCTGTCAAAAATTTGCTTCAAATCCCTCTCAAAACATTGTATTCGCGAGGAGATACTACCACAAGCTATAAAAGTCTATTTTTAGAAACCATGTCTGTCACCTAATTTTATTGAAGGAGGGTTCATTTTCAGAATGTATTTGTTATTATTTACCTTCCATTTACCATAAATATTGAGGTCTAAATAAATTCTTGAATTCTTTTCTGCCAACTTCTTTATCCCATGTTTAATTGCAGAGTATTTTGTACACCCCTCAATGTTCCCCAAACCGCCCAACCATTCGATTAAGTTGTCAGTTGAGAAATTGGCAAAAATATCATTTTCCTCTTCAAATTCAAACGTTTGCAGATCGCTACTCCATGGTGGAGAATAGAAAACAACAGAGGTAATTGGGGGTAATTGGGAGTTAATTGTGTTATTATTTCCGGTGTAAATGAGTTTTAAGTGTGAGAATGACACCTATGATCGTATAATAGTGAGTTGACAACATATTGAGCAAAAGACATAGAAATAATTATGTTTTGACCTTCTTAGGAAATATGAAGTTGTAACTTTAAGCCGTCAGGTTGCAAGTTAGTGATACCCTGACATGTTTGCCCTGTGCTTAACCCATAGGTGTTTTTCGGCTAATCCAGTATTTTTCTAGTAAGATTGGGTATACGAAATGTTATTAGAAATAACCACCCAATAAATACTTTCCTAAGAATGTATCTTTAAGGAAACATTAATACTCGTCGGACAGTTTGAGATTAACTAGGTGTTCGACTATGCGTGAAAGACCGGGCAACGGTATTTTCTCGCGTAAGCAGAATTGGACGTATGTTTACAATAATAAGCCCCCAATACATGAACATAGATACATATGTTTCATTTACATAAATAAAGCACATATAAAGAAGGTAGGGAATAAGTTTGGAAATTTCCCGAAGCTGTGAATCATAGGCAGTCCACCGCCTAATGCAACCATGGTGTGAATACCTGAGTTGAATTTGGTATCAAATTCCTATAACATCTAGTTTATCTACAGTTTGATCGGTAACTTATGGCCCCTTACTTATGCGACCTTACTGCGCTGCTGCGACCGTATGGCGACCAGAAAATGCACACCGTCGCCGGCAAACGTGAACACAACGCGAGAGGGTGTTCCAAAAAATCACAAACTTGAAAAAAGTCGCTTTATCACAGCTTTCCAGGTCAGATCGCAGAACCTTGAAGTTTGCTTTGAACATGCTAAAAACAAACACCGTGATTCGGCGATCATTGGCGACCATGGAGACCACGGCACGATATCTGGCGTTTCCACCACACTTTTACCACGCTAATGACGATTTTTCATCGCCGTAGCAACACAGTAAGGACCTACTCCTTATTAATTTGCCGTGCGATCAATGATATTGATGTTGGCACTATCGCTATGGAGGTCTTCGCAGACTCGTCAAAAACATAAATGAAAAAATAAGTTTTATCTGGCATGTTCAATTCAGAATGTATGCAAAATTTGTGACTAAGTTGCCAAGATACGACTAAGATACATAACTTTAAACTATCATTTTACGAGACTTTATATAAAGTCTGGATTTTCGATAGATGCTTTTATCCCCACCTTTAGATATGATATTATACAATCGTTAAAGACTGACAAACAATAACTTCCAATTTTGGAATTTCACGAAAAACGAATCCCATAAACAAACAAAACAAATATTCGAATTAAAGGAATCCTATCTTCTATATTAAATAATGAGGACTCCACTTTCCCTAACATGAAACGAGATGAAGGGTAGGTCTGCCATTTTATACTAGTATAATATCGAAAATATCGTGTAACTAATCCAACTTGACGTCAATAATTTGATCAATAAATAAGAAAATAACAAGCATGTCCGTTTCTCAATTATTTCCAAGGTTCTCAAGATCACAAAACACCTAAACCAATCATTTTGCTGGTATCCCGGACGACCAGCAATGTCACGGGTTCATATTATAGCCAACTAAAAAATGGCGTGTTTGTAATCCTCGGTTGAGGAGTTTTAATGAGTTATCTTATTTATTTTGGCAACTGATTAGCTAAGCATGGCAGTTTTCCCCATACCATAAGCGATCGAAATCGGATTGGCTATTGGCTATGGCACCTATTTCTTCATGAAAATAAACATTGCAAAGTTAAAAAATGGCCTAAAATTGATCAACATTTTAATGATTATCTCTCGGCGCTGTAATCACCTGGGCTCCGGTTGTCGCCGTGTAAAGTATCCCTTCGAATCAGTAGCCAGACGAATTGCATTCTGTAAGTGAGGCTATTAATAATTTCTACATAGATTTCAATGTTCATGTCATTCCATATTTTGTAACTTTCTTTTGGACATTCCGTGGAGTCTTATGTCAACAAAGGGTACTGAATGTCTCAATTATTTGACCTAAATCTTGAAGGGGGCTGGCCGACTCGATTGTTCACAGGGTGGTGGAGTAACCGATAAAGAACACATGTCCTGTTCGCGGAACCGAGTAAGTATAAATTTATTTAGACTGGTTTCCTCCCTTATTGACGTTTATAAAAATTTTATCATGTTTTCTTTACTCCTTTACTTTTAGTCCTAAAACTACAGGTGCTTGACTCATTTTAGACATGGGACCACACCAGGGTCTATGCCCTACCATCCTTGCACTCTAGAAAAGATTCGATGTTCATCACGACAGGTGCCCACTATATAAACGATTTAAAAACGGTGTCATGAGGGATTTGAATCTAGACACCTACCTACGGATTATTGACCGAAAAGCCTTGATACTAGCAGCTGTTATTCCTGTACTAATTGACGATTGGGACGAACTGGCCTCTATCACCAGCTGGTTGGCCATTTCGTCCCGGAATCACGGCATTCTAATAAATCCTGCTCGCTCGTAGATAAATTTAACCACTGGGCCTCGGTCAATAAAACTGGAGTGATGATAAATAGCTTACGGGACTCAGGGGATCTCGAATGAAGTTTTCCAGACACATCCCAGCGACCTACAAGATTTCATTACAAGTAGATAAATATTACATGGTTTTAGACACTGTTTCTTCATATAAAGCATTAATACTACAGAAAGGAAATTGGGTTTAACGTCTTGGGAACGCATGTTACAAAGTTTTAGAAGGTACATATGTGTATGCAATAGTACTGTTTAATCTTTCTAGAACCCTATGAAACCGAAAGGGAAGGTGCTGACAGAAAATTGAGCTTATTATAAAAAAACGCCGATTTTCCGTTTTCCTCCAACTTTCAGCACTTATAAACATATCCATCTTGAGACAATTATACTTTAAGGTCGCGGCTTAACTAGCAGGGTGACACTTACTTTGAATGTGACCAACGATAGTCCTACTTTTCTGCACAAACCGGGGTGATGAAGACTACCATACACCATGCAGTGTGCTATGAAGCATGTTTTTAGTGGGGTTTCAGACTACTCTTAATGGAATTACAACTATCAACGGTTAATTTGTTTCTACGTTCACGCCAATGAGTAGGCCACACGGCTTGAACTCGGTGATTTACTTTATATTATTTTTTTTTTCAGAATTCCGGACAACATAGTCTAGTATTATGTGTTACGAGAAGATATACGACGTGCTCTTCAGCATTTTTTATACTTGAAAGTAGATCTATATGGGATCCTCCCTTCGTAATTCTTAAAAACTCTAGTGACTGCAATCTTGTGCTATATATATACTTGATAAGGATATGGTTTTCTATGGCTAGACAGTTACCAAGTTTGACCAAGCTTTTAATAAATGAATTAAATTTCTACTAAAGACCTGCTAGCTACTCGGGATATTTCAAATGACGACAGTCACAGTAGAACTACAGAAACCCGTTAAACGTATTAAGAAGTGAGTGAAAGGCATCACTAAGCCCATGAATACATCGCGAAATTAAAAGGCTGAGACCGGATTAGTGATAAAACGATAACAACATAGACATAATGAAATTTTAAAATAATTTCAACTTGGTCCGGAAATTAAAAGCTTTATACCACAATATGGTTTTCCGCGACATAAGGATTTTCAAGATAATCCCATTGCAAATTCTTGTCATTGAGCCATGGCACCATTTATAAAGCGAATCTTATATTGCCTGAAGAACAAGCCGACAGAATCAAGGGTTTGTTTGAACACCTCGTTCAGGACAGGAACTTAATTTTGTTGAAGGATCTAATAAAATATTTGGAATCGATAACCTCGCGTTCTATCTCCTTCGTGCCAATATCGGGATGTTTACGTTTGTCTGTGGTCCGGGAAGAAGAAATTTGGCTTTATTTTGTTTTGTGTGCACAGAGGAAATTATCTTAATTCATCAAAGAGGTTTACGTACAGCGTTACACAATACGTGTTTGTGGAAAACTTCCTGACGCCACGGCCTCACAGCCTTAGCTTTTTTATAATCCAGTTAGCCACAATACAGCGACACCATGAACGAATTTATTACTAAATCAATTGATACAGGTTTCTTTGGAGTAATTTATCAAGATGTCTCCTATCAATATACGCAATCGTGAACTCAATTTATATGTAATTCCATTGTTTATTGTACATCCCCTAGCAACATGTTTTGAATAACAACTTTAGAAATACATGAAATAAAATTAAACGATTAAAAAGACCATTTTTTTTCGAAATTATTCAATACAATTCCTTTTTGAAAGGTTGACAAGTTTCTGTTTATTTCACTGTCAGATGAAATTCGGTACTTGTGTTTGTTACAGGTTGCTTATATTACGAAACAGTTTCGTGAATAGATAGAAATGTTGTCTTTAAAAAGCACCCTTGACTCCATTTAGCTAGCTTGGTAAAATATATCATACACGCAAATTACTCTGACTGACGTAAAAATCAGTTAGATCCCGGGTTCGATCCTGGTGTAGACCTGGAATGTTCTCATGGATTGTCTTGCCTGGTGAAGAACGTGGTAAGGAAAGGTAAGCTGTCGTTTGTATTGGACGAAAAACCCGCGTTCCTTGTATATAATTAGAAGCACAGAAATATTTCCAAAACAATGAAAAATAAATAATGTAAACTTTACAAGAGGAATTGTATGATAATAAATAAGGTACATTATAGTTATCCCAACAATGTAAGATTCAATTCTGTATCTTGAAGTACCAGTCTCCCAACATGATGTAAATGAAAATAGCTCCAGATATATGTAGTAAGAATTGGGATATATGCGTTCAAATAATTTAATTCCAATTCGTCAGTGTATATAGAACAATCTTGTTAAACATAACTACATGTATACGTTTTTTCTCCCAAGAAGGAACAATTCGTTTAAAAAAATATTACATTTGTCTCAATATATTTTAGAAAAGACGTTATTACAATATTTGTAAGTCGGAGAAATTAATCCAAGTAGTTTCAAAATCTGAATTTTTTCTAATCGCACTCTGGGTGTAATTAAAAACTACGCAGTGTTAATAAAGAGTAAATTTTACACCACAGCTAGCGTTTTTAAATTGTAAGACTTTTGCAAGGGTAACCAACTAAAAGGGCTACACCCAACAAGTGTAACCGATATTCATGACTACTGAACACCTGCATAGGTGTAATTGTGGGATGTGTTGATAAACTACACTACTACCAGTGTTATACTGCATTTACACCAAAGGTTGTAACTATTAATGGGAATATATCCTACAACAGTATAGTATTAATTTTACACCATTTATTGGGTTGCAAAAGTGTAATCGATATTCATGAGTATTGAGTACTGAATTCGAGGACAGGTGTAATTGTAACCACTAAAGGGTGTTTGGGATGAGCTTACATATATACAAGCGTTTAATTGCATTTACACCAACAGGTATAATTATTATTAGGGAAACACTCCTCCGAATAAGAGGGGGGGGGGTAGCCGAATGCTTAGCGCGTGTGCGTTATATCATAAGGTCTGCCATTGAGTCAACTAGTGTACGTGACAAGGAGTAGAGTCACCTGTCCAGCCTCGTGGGTTTTCTCCGGGTCCTACGGTTTCCTCTCACTGATAAAGACCCCTACGCGCAGGCGAATTATTGAAATAAAGTTGAACCATATGTGAGTAGCCAAAGATCTATGTGTAATCAGGGTCGAGCTAAACGCCCTATACATGTACTAATTATCATAGAGGCCTATAGTCAATTCCAAGTTTTCTGAGCTTAGAAGTCGTTGGCTTGAAATAAATATCAAACCCTACAATGTTCTATAGCAACAGTATTTTCAACAAAACAAATCACACCCGCTTTGGTGTAATAATTAAAATGGAAGTGTAATTTGCAATACATCCTTGAGTAACATTACACTGCCTGAGTGCAACACTCATTCGAATGTGGTGTATCAGGCAGGTTACACTACTGGAAGTGGCAACTAGTTTCCACCTGAATTGGTGTAATGTTCTACACCAGTAGGGTGTTATCGGTTTACACCACTAAAGGCTAGGAGTTACCCCTATTTAGGCGACAACTAGTTTTCACGCGAATTGGTGTAATTGTCAGACAAACATTCACTAAAATATTTGTAGTTAGTAATTTGGGAACTAATATATACAAGGGAATTTATGATATACGCAACGATTTTATAATCTCCATCCCGAACAAATCCTAAATAAATTGTCACTGGGTAATTTTTTATTATTTTTTTTAAAGAAAAAAACCTTGGTTCGACTTGACTTGAGCACACCAAGTATATTCTCTTTCAGTTTATCCAAGAAAATTACAACAAATGGCCAAATGTGAACTGACAGGTTCGTGCCGCATTTATCGAAATCAACGTTGACCCGATTCTTTGGTAGACATTGAAACCTAACAGTTTTAGAGCTTATCGAATTCAAACGCTTCAATAACTAGGAGACCAAAATGTTTGCATCTCTCCTATTTCGCAAGAATTTATTCTTATTTGAAGAAACTGTATTTATTTCAATAACAAACTAAACCTCGCTCGCCGAAGATTTTTGGACCAAGAACTGGTGATTGTCAGACAATTATTCGCTAAAATTTGTAGTTTGGGGTGACGCTCTTCGAAAAATTGGCTTCTTCTTTGAACAATGCTGCATCGATTTTGAATTTCATCCAACAACTTGAGTTCCTGGTCCATAGTACGATCGTACTAACGGTAATCAGCCAGTGGTACGTCTTTTGTCACACTCGCAAACACATAAAGATATTATATAGCTGTGTTAAAATATGAAAGTACGAATATATATTTACCAAATAATGTCACAAGAAGCTAAATTATTAGCATGTATCGCGACAATAAAAAGAAAAAAAAAGATACACTATAATTAAGAACATCCGACTATAAAAGAAATTTTATGGTTGTGTGAACCATTGTACTTTTTAAATAGTCATAACACTGATCAATTGAAGTAATTTTTTTGTAGCTAAGGTGTTTTAACAAAGATACTTTATATATATCTAACCTTTAAAATGTTGATTCTAGTAACGTAAATGAGGGTTGTTAGTACAATCTACAACTTACCTGTTTTTGTTTAAAAGGTTGTTCTCTCTGTATAATGTTGTAGAGACGACATCCATGACATGGTGCATGATAATTGCCCTTGGTTACTATTGATAAATGTAATAACACCAGCAGAATCTGTAGTACTGAGTGTTTCACACCCATGGCTGTGTCGTTGATAAAAGAATCGTTAAAGACTCAATAACACCCTACCCTAAACATGGAGATTTTCCCAAGTTTCGTCCCTTGATAACACTCGTCAGAGAACACAGGGTCGTTGCTGCTTTATTCTGAGCGTTAGCCACAGTTGGGTATAATGGGAAAATCGGATCTGAAGTTGATATACAATGTCATCATAATCACCCTGTCCTCAAATTAAATTGTTGCTAACAAATCCCCTCGTTAAATGTTAATACGATTCTAGCTTACAATCCATGTAAAACTTCGCTATTATAGGCGTAAACACCCATTAATGTTCCAAGGATTTGTCTTCAATCATGTTAGCAGTAACAGTGGTCATAATAGTGATTGACATCTATGAAGAACAGTCCTCAATTAACTGTAGGTAAAAGTGAAGTCAGCCGTATCAACCCGTACAAAGCGGATCTATAGTTGATATCGATTAGTATGATGATGGCATCAAGCCTTAATGGACGAACAAATACATTTTATTTACAGGAATCAACACACATACAAGATTATTCACTTATACATCTACTGCACTTAATGACGCAGTACCAAGCCTAATAAGACCGCCCAACCATCTTAGGATTCAGACCATTGGCTATGGCCACATTAATTCCTAAATGAGTAATAACGTGTTCTTTAAGATCTATATATTAGTATTTTTAATTTCAATATCACGACATTACTTAGACACAACTCTGACCTGCGGGACAGGCATTGTGTAATCACTTGACCAGACTCATCTAGTTTCAGCATCCCTCGGGTGACAATATCATCAAATCACGAGCTCACGAAAGATAAATTATACCACGTGAAATGAAAAACACACAAAGATTGTATGCTGCATAACTTGTTTTTCCTAAACTCACAAAATAGTATTTTTCTTCGTATCATACATATTCTTAACTAAGCGGTGGTATTTTGTAATTTCGAATGCGAGAGAACACGGGATTTTAAGTTACTTAAAATGGTATTAAACGGATTTCAAGAAGCATGAACCCGACTAAAAGAGTTTTAGCTAAATATCCCAAAACCTGGGCATTTTAATTAACTAAGTCATTTCGGGACTAACAAATTCAAGAGTTCGCCTACTCGTAGGAGTCTTTACATCACTAGACCCTAAACGAAGGAATCCAAAATAGAAATAATTGCCCCCCGCTCGCACTTCTACCCCCCCCCCCCCCCACACACACACACACAAACACACACATTCAAGAAAAATCCTAAAAAAAATTCATTCGCCACTGTTTCTGACCAACAGTGACCTACCGCCTTAAAGGTCAACAATACTTTGGTTACTGTGAGACTAACACATGGTAGTATTTATCACTATGGCCGAAAGTTAAGAAGATGTTAGAGAACAGATCTTCAAAACATGTAGGAGTGCAATCGGGGTGCAATGCCTTTTACATACAGTTATGTGGCAAAATATGTCTTATTATTTACGAAATGAAACAGCATAAATCAGCATATACAACCTTCAAAGATTTACATTGGACATTGTCAGAATAAAAAAGCAAAAATAAACCCTAACCATCAAATCAATTTGCCTTCCTTGGCTACGTCAGGGAACGCACTTAAAAGATTTATGTATACGGTTAAACTGGTACCAATCTATTTATAAACAAATACAATTCTCTGAACTAATACCAACATTCTAGTTAATGTTATCATACAAATCAACAGGATACATTTCAGACCAGTTAAGTTAAAAATAGATATTGATGATAAACCGCTCGTTTATAAAACCCAAAAAGGTGGTAGTCATGAGATCGACTTTCTGTGTCAACTATGAAACGACTGTATAATATCAGTCGTTTCATACTACAATACAGGATAGAAGAGTTTTCTTCATTGTGCCACTTGTAGCTCTGGTTGTCTTCTTAAGAAGAAAGAACCAAAGAAAACCCAAATAAAAACAAACAACCTTATCACGCAATAACGGTATTAACACTAACTTCCTTGATGAAAACACGCCATGATTGGCTAAACTTACTAACATTTTAAAATCTAAACACAATGGCGTCGTGTAATTATAAATTTCCAATACATTTTACAATTCTAAACTTACGAGACTGACCTTTAATAACGACAGAACATCCAGTGTAACCGAAAAAAAGCACTCTTGACGGATTGACCACATATCACACACTCTTAAAGGAATAATAATAATGCATAATAAAAATAAAACACATACACACACTCATTTAAAACACGCACTCTTTACCAAAACCACCCACTCTTTACCAAATAACACTAACACTTTACTATTTTTGGCACAATGACTGAATCAGACCCACTCTTATAATAACCATAAGAGTAAGCTTTAAAACAAGTACCATCGTACTATGGACCAGGAACTGACCATGTTGTTGGATGAAATTAAAAAATATAATTCACCATGCCAATTTTCATGTTGATCGGACTTGAATTGGCGAGCCTTAGTGGTTTTCGAAGAGCTTCACCCCAAGCACAAGAACAAGATGAGTAGCGGTTAGTGACCAGTTCCTAGCCCAAAAAGTGTCTTGTTAAAGCAACTAGAACACATAAAGCCAACACAGTAAGCCATGCTGGCTTCAATATAAAGATAAAATACAACTGTATATTATATACCTTTTGCAAAACTTATCATAAAACTCGCCATTAAACATATTTCTATAAAACACATATTTATTACAGCATAATTGTAAAACACCGTCCCACAGAAGTAGAGCATCTGAGAATAACACTAAAACGCATTTAACCATAAAACCCGTCTTTCTAAAACAACCCAGGGGCATATATAATTCTTATGACAAGAAAACAATACTGTCACTCCACGGTGCCTTTTGTTGGACTAAAATACAATTTCTAATCCCCTGACATGAATTCTCAATTAAATATTAAAAATAACCATTGAGTTTATTTAACGATCTCCCTTGTTGTTCTTTTTCTATTACTATAAACGGTATCGTATATGTGCAAAAGTGCAAGAATAATACTAGGGTATCTCTAATTAAATATTAAAAATAACCATTGAGTTTATTTAACGATCTCCCTTGTTGTTCTTTTTCTATTACTATAAACGGTATCGTATATGTGCAAAAGTGCAAGAATAATACTAGGGTATCTCTAATAGTAATTAATATTTCATCATTAATCAAAGAATATTGATTAACATTGGTGTTTCTCAATTATTTGTGTTGTCATATCATTGTTATTGACCAAATGGAAAGCGCGCTACTATTAATGTGAATATGATATTAGGAATGTGTATACAATATTGTCTGTGTGGTGCAAGACATGATGATGTATGGTAAACCTTTCCAGAACACTTGATACTACATTGTGATCAGAGTGTCGGTAGCACTACCCACCCCCAACAACTAATTAATTATACACCACTACTTCGTATCTATCTGTCATTATTAGAATGTGCGAAAGAACACTGAACTAGTTCTGTGTGTGAACTTAAAATATAATCCACACAACGATATTCAATTCTCGGGGTGGGGGTGGGGGGCGTAGAACACAGAGAAAACCTACGAGTACAGGTCACCCATGACTGACTTATGATCTAAAGTACATTTATGTAGCTCCGAAGTCTAGTTCTCGGAAATATAGGTAGTATAGTGGAAATTGGACGCGCAATGATAATATCCCAGATTCATTTTTATTTTAAGCCCCCTTCCCACTAACCTCTGTTGTTCGTCCCATCCGAACGACTAGACTGCTGTCCTTATCAGGCCCCCCGTCCTGCATCAATGGGGGGGGGGGGGCAGGGAACCACCATACAATAATATATTTGGCGTTCAATTTGTAATAAACAACAATCCCACGAAGGTTGAAATTTGATAAACCGTAGGTGGAAGCAGCACTGAGCAGGCAAAATTATCTTCCTGTTGGTCTTAAAACGACCAGTCCCCATTCCACTCCTTCCTTTCCAAATAATTAGACACATATCGTATAAATGTAAATACGAAAGAGACTCGTGTTTAATCAAGAGTGAATAAAATCAATGATATTAATTTAAACTTCACTCCGAAAGAGTCTTTTCTATATCAATTCTACTACGTTACATTAGACACATAGGAATGGCGACTATTTGGTGTCTTTAATTTCAGCAGAAGTCAATTACTAAGATTCATGCAGGAGTTGAGACGACACGGTGTTTGTTTTTCTTAATTTAAGCAGAAGCCCCTCACTAAGATTCATTTCCATCCATCAAGCCAGCAGCCCATAATAATCTAAACATGAGAAAGGTTTTAGGTAGATTTAGAAGATTGATTATATCACCCTCCCGGTTGTGTCTGAGACACAAAGTTTGGCGTTTGTCTGCAATATGAACCTAAGCGGACGTTATTAAAGATTTGTATTTTCAAGGTTAACTGGGTCATCCTTGAAGCTTACTTTTAACAAAAACTATGACATTTATTATTATAGGATGAAATATAAAAATGAAGACAGGTCTTACAATAATTAATACATCCGTAGATTCCACTACGGTAATGACCAACAAGAGGTAATAGTTAGCAATTTAAATTGTGAAAAGCTATAGTTATATTATTCGAAAGGTTCTAAGCTATACCTACATTAAAAGATATATTGTTTCAGGCAATAAATATAATTTCTTCAGTAGTTGACCTACTTTAGTGGAAAGGAAAAATATCAAATCGAATTCAAAGGTTAAATCGAACAAATATTTGTAAAAAGATTAATGTGAAGAAATAACAATTAAGAATGTCAATCGGGTAGGTTCATTCTAAAAAAAAAGGACTGCATCTTTATTTATAAATGTCTGCCACTTAGAAGAGATGAGTATAACTTCCGTTCTCTTCAACTCCTAGACAAGTTATAATTGAAGGTGGGCTCAATCCTGTTGACCGGCAACCATTACACTGCGGTGTTCAGGGTTTTCTCTCTAACAACGACAGTACACAACGGTAGATATAAAGACCAGCTTTATGGCGATGATAGTGATAATGGTGATAATGATGATGATGATATTGGTGATGATGATGGTAGTTTTGATAATGGTGTTGACAGTGCATATAAATCGAGAGAGTTGGGCGACTTGTTGTTGACTGAGAAAAGTGGAATTAATCTTACCTGCTTTTGTTTAAAAGGTTGTTCTCTGTTTATGATATTGTACAGACGGCATCCATAACACGGTGCATGAAAATCACCCCTCGTTGATATTGACAAAATTAATAACACCAGCACAAACTGTAGAATTAAAATTTCACAACCCATGATTTGTGGAAGTCAGTATAGCATATGGACTGATATTAGAGCTTCTACACACAATAGTGTTCCAATGCACATTCTTTTAAAGAAAAACTGAAAGTAACATCCGAGTCAATACTTTCTACATATGCATCATACAGCTGCCCCAAAAATAGCACCCACTGCAGGTCAAAAGATTTATCTTAATGAACTTCACATAACATATTCCATCTCCTGGTTATTTATGATGAACTGTTCTGATCTGCATGGACTGAAGATAAAATTAAATTCAGTACTGCGCCGTTCATCTATAGGTAATATCGATTAGTACAATATAATTAAACCTTCACCCAAATAACACAATAACCTAATACTCAACACAACAATACTATATTACAACTTACACAATGGCCCAATACAAAAAGACATTCATTTATAAAAAAAAATAATGCACTGCACCCGATAACATTCAAAAATAATTCACTGTCAGACTCTTTTTGTTGTTTCAAAGAGTTTCTAAATAGCAAACAAAAAAGATACTGTCGCTTTAAATTTTGTAGCTGGGGCGTTGAAAACAAAAACAAAGATAATCTTGTAATTCAGTGGCGCTCATCATCAATGTCGAAACTGTAAACTAGTAATAACGTATTGCTTAAGTACCACTGATATTAATTTGTATATCATGACATAGCATAGACATAATCTCGAACCTTGTGGACATATATTTTCTAATCAGACCTTCAAATAGAGAACATAAGTAAAAATATTAATAATCGAAGAACACACGGAATATTTACTCACACAATAATCACACCCCTGACCTGTAGGACAATCATTTTAAAATCTGCTTTACAGAGCTAGTTATACACAAACAACCATTGCGTGACAGTATTCTTAAATCAGCAACTATTTTTTTTATAGAATTTAAACACAGTGAGCAATATGTAATCTTTCGGGGCGAATTAATCAACCCAGTTGTAATATCGGCGTCTTTCCAAAAAATTGCTAAAAAGCACGACTTAACGACGTATTCGGAATTACAACATGGTATATCCAACAGGCTAATGTGGTGTGAGTTCTCTCTCTGTTAATTCGTTCTCTCTCGCCAGTCAATTCTTTCTAATTGTTCTACAAATTCAAAATGAAGCACACAAAAGGAGCATTATTTGGTTTCCATTATGTTGTCTTTATAAACGAAGATCATCTATAAATGGCTGTCATCAAACAAAAGGAATTATTTGTTGAGAAATAATGGTGTGATCGATGTTTAGCGCTATTAATTGGCACCGATCGTTCCTTGATCATAAAATAGCCAATGTCTTTTCTATTTGTGGTTTCTTGTCTACGTGTTGAATGATTGTTTGAAACCTGACCCGTCTATTCAAGAAGTATTCATAGGTACAACACAGGGTTGTTAGCTGTGTGAACTCATCTAATAAATGACATGAAATGGAATGGGGTTTAACGTCCTACTGTTCTACTGCATCTAAGAAGAAGTGTCATCAGGTGTTTAAATCCCGTGAGTGAGCATATCATTATTCTTACAACAAATATAAACAGCAAAATTCAGTTACTATTAAATTCCTTCCAATGCAGCCCTTGGTCCGTTACTGGGCCAGATACCACACCCATATAAATATTATTATTGCTCAAATTCTTCCCAACACGAATCAGTTTTCTTCCAGCACTGAACAGTTGTACTGTGGCCCGAGCAGGGTTCTCTACGACGTCCCGTGTAACACTTCTAATGACGATGTAGCTTTAAGCATATATTAGATTAGCACATTTTTGATCCATGCTGATATTTTAAACGGTCGAAGTCAGTAATCTTTAAGAAGAGAGTCCTCCAGTGTTTTAACTGCTCTGTAAATGGCTTGAATCGCCAGGATCAAACGTTTGTTATCACTTACATTATTTGCAACATCTAACTTATATTATTAACACCTACTTTCTTTTACCAATCATATATTAAAGGTGGCGATACACGCGTCTCTTGAGATACATATTAAACCTGAATTGTGTCCTGCCAACTTTAAGAGATCAACTACGGCATCTTTACAAACCAATTGACGGTTTTTCGTCAGTTAATTGAATTAGCGACTTTTTGCTCACGATTCGATTTACTAAACCTAATTAGGCGAACACGACCACAATCTGTTGAACCTCACGTTCTCTCTCCTGTAAATCTAATTGATAGATGATCTTCGATCAACAACTCTAATTCTTAGATAGCTCTATATTACACATAACACTACTACACAAACTACGAATTTAACATTGTTTTAATAGCTGGCAGATTTCGCACCGTATCTGGAAAATCCATGGGAATCGACAACTATTAAGAAATGCATAAATTTAAACCGTGATTTACCAAAACACAATTCGGCCACCATCAATTACAATAATTAAAAAAAATTGGATACGATTATTTAAACAGAACCACCACTGGTGTCGAATATTAATCAGCAATATGAGAAGCATCATCAACTAAATTCTTTACTAAAGATCATAATCAAATTAACAATTATCTGAGTTACCGACTGAAGATTCATTAAGCATTTTATTTTACAAGTGAAGTTTTGTGCTTAGAGTGGATTTAGCATAGTTTTTGCTAATAGGAAATCGTAGAATACGTATTAATGTAATTGAGTTATAATGGTTTTGAAAATAATTTGGTTTGACAGATTTGGTTAATCAATAGCCAAATTACTTCTAAATGTTGACTTTAGCTTTTTAAAAATATGTATTTTAGATGTGTCAATCTATGATTATCTAGCCCTTCTCTTTCTGATGTAAGTAATATAACATTTTAAGAGAGGTTGTAAAAGATATAGGAAATCAAAAAGTCATTTTTTGACGTCCCAATGTCAAATTGAAATTTTTAAAATTCAAAATTTCCGAATCATATGTTTTCGATTTCACTCATATTGCTGTTTCTATCAATGGAAATCAATATGTCACTAGAAAAGTTGTGTTGCTATTCATAGAACAATTCATTTCATTTGTATATCACAGAACAAATCAAGTCGGTAGTATATCCTAGAAAAATTCAAGTAAGTGGTACACCATAGAACATTTCAAGCAGGTGATATATCATAGAACGATTCAATTAGGGGGTATATTATAGAACAATTCACGTAAGTGGTATATCATAGAACAATTCGAACAAGTGATATATCAGAGAAACATTCAAATATGTGGCACATCATAGAGCTATTCAAGTCGGTGGTATATCATAGAACTTTTAGTATATCATAAAACAATTCAGCCATGTGGTATAACATAGAACTATTGGAGCAAGTGGTATATCACAGAATAATTCAAATGGGTAGTATATCGTAGAATTATTCAAGTAGACGGTATATCACAGAAAAATGAACTGGGTTGTATTTCATAGAACAATTCATGAAGGTGATATAGCATAGAACAATTCAAGAAGGTGATATATCATAGAACAATTCAAGTAGGTGGTAAATCACAGAGAGTTCAATTAGGTGACATAAAAAGACGTTTATGGCTAATAATGAATATTTTATAATTATTCAAAGAAAGTTAGATACCTTATTATTAATTATTTCTATGGTACCCTTTATGGACAAACTTACGATTTCCTCGGCTGTGAAAAGTTATTGTTATATGAAAAGAAAGGAAGTGAAAGTATTAATAATTTACAACCATTCATACAAATCTCACTTGTATCGGCCGCTTTGTTGTCATAGATTGTAAACACATACAGAGAAAGTGAGCTATGATATTAATAATGGAAGTTCTTACCACATAATGATAATTAAAAAACGCGCGTATTTAATGCTATATTGCAAGTACTAGATTATGGAGTAAGAATAGAATGGTACTGTATTATAATAGAATATACTCATATTAAAGAGGCATTAGGTGGGATTAGACAAAGAGCTGACAGTTCTCGCTAAAATAGTTTTAAAAAACTGATAATGAAAAGGGAATATGTTGAAAATTTCAGTCAAATTACTTTACCCTGAGACTAATTTTCGGCAATACAGTAACATTATAATCTCGATTGTCATTAATACCGTTGTTACGACAATAAACAAAGTCGTATCCATTTTTACGGTTATTTCATCAACAGAAAAACGTATTGAAATCTGCTTAATATCGGAGCCATCCGATGGCATCGAGAGTTGGTTATGGTATTGGCGAGTTAGTTAATGTCTAATTAACAATTTATATAACTTTTCAGCCCAAAGAAAGACCCGCCATAGGCAGATTTAGCTTTTACATAATGTCAGTTTAAATGTTATAGTGTCATAGATTTTTATTTGTAGTCATAATTCTTCTCTCAGGGTGCGTGTCAAATCAGTCAGGCAATCAATGAAATCAAATAAATCTAATGAGATTATTATTAAACCTTTATGATTAATATTTTATTCTTCATATTTTATCGTTCTCATGTATGGGTTATGTAGGCATGGTAACATTCGCTTAACTGTTTTCCGTTTACGGCTTCTGGAAAACATAAACCTTTCATCTATGTTATCAGATTTGTCAAGTCAATATCGCATCTGATACCACTTCTCTTTTAATAACTAAGAAATTTCACTCACTACTTTTGTCCTCTGAAATCGAAGTTAAAATTATTGTTAGGTAGTCGTAGATACGGTGTCGTACTCGAGGAACTGCGTGCTTACTCTCCCTAGAACATCTGACACCATTTCTTATTTGAGGAGTTCTCTGTTATATTTTTGTATAGAAAGACGAATATTGGTGTGGTTCCAGAATTCCAACTAAAGTGTTACTGAGTCTATAGTGAAAGAAGACACATTATTTATCAACACGGAAAGAATACATTCATCAAGGCGAATTCGACATCTTTAATTGATTCTTTAAAAATATTCCATTGTTATTAATTAAGTCTGTTTCCGCAATGAAGGCTGATCCGTCTGATGTAAATAACACAATAACGTTGATACTGTTTTCTCCACCGATGATCTCAAAGAAATGCCACTTGGTTTCTCAATTAAAGCCATTGATCGGGTTTTCTGCATTTTAAGGACAATATCTAATATTTTACGGGTTAATACATATGTATTCAAATTGAATATTTAACATTTTATTAAGACAGCAACATTGACATATCAACGACAGAGAATTTCCCGGCTTGGATTCAGTCGGATTAAAAAGCGGCGTATAAAGAAAGATTTTAGAAAATTTTTTGCGACTGCATCTGACTTACTTGCCCTTGAAATGTATTATATGATTATGAACGTAATACATTTGAGGTATCATACTTAGTGTTAATTTTGAAAAAGATTGTCCACCCTAGCCCTTCATTCACCCAGTCTAAGCTGATCATGTAAATTGATTTATTAAGTACCAGGTCAGAATTACTGTTTATGAAAATATGCCACGTACCGGAAATTTAAAGGTGTACGTCATCAACAATGACGATAATTTATAGTATATTAACACATAGATATTGATTATATCTTTTGATATTTCAACGACTTGGGTCAATTATTTACTTTTTAAGCAGTAAAAAACACCTTTAGAACAAGGGTTTCCCCAAGAAAAGTTTGACAAATAGATTGCCGGAAATGCAGTCTGGCAGTATTTCAGGCGCTGATCTTTGAGATAAATAGAGATGTATTTTACCCCAAAACACTGAAAATTATAAAAACCACTGCGGGCAGACATGCAATAATTCAATAATAAAGTACAGGCTGCTATCAGAACACCCAAGAATAACGATTTTGATGCAAACTATTGTATTATCGTGAGTAAAGATCGATATTCGACAACTTATCATCAATGGCTTTGCTAAATCATTCCCGAATTCAAACAAGGACAATTCTTGGATTTGGGTATATTTTAGCGAAGCGATCGATAACATTGATCAGGTCCAACTTCATTGCCCGCTCCCGGTGGAAAGTGTCAAACGAACGGAGTGGGTGAATCAAGTGAATGAATATTCTCGCCGCGTTAAACCTATACCCAAAAACTTTGAGGATCGAAAAAGCACTTCTCAAGTGGTTCACGTGTTATTGTTTATAGTAGGTTTACAGCAGGATGGGTTTGTTAAGAAATCGCTCGGACTCTACAACATGCATGTCTATGACGAGTGCGAATGTAGAAGGTATTGATTACCGAAACATATCACAAATATTTTATTTATTTTTTCTAAAATTATGGGGGGGGGGGGGCAAACGGGCTGCTTTTATGTATAGTGTTCTATTTACCCACCCATAAACGTCCGTTGATGTTAACCAATATCTATTTTTGATCAACAATCTTTAAAACATGACTTGCATTGCCAAGCTAGTTCTTCATAATCAACCAATGACTTATAACATACACAACGAGTTCACTCGCATTGTCAAGCACACATCTACCAATACAAAACATAGTCCCGAAGACTAAGCCAAACCTTGTTCATAATTTATCAGTCTAGAGATCAAAGTAACAAGTTCCATGTTGTATAAATGTAAATATTGAGGTCAATCATGTTTATAATCAAGAGTAAATAGTATCGATGGTGTCAATTTCAACTTAATTCCTGACTGGAACCGCATTTAATGACGATTGATTTAGAGCGCTGTACTAGGCTCCACTGAATCCCATTGAATCAACCAGGAAAATAAACAGGTTCAAGACTCGCTCCTATCTAGTTTTAGTATTATGAAATGAAATGAAATGGTGCTTAACGTCCTACTTTTCTGCTCCTACTGGGCTAATGAAGATAACATACGCCATGCAGTTTGCTATGGGGAAAATTTTGCCTGACTGCGGCGCTATGGCCTACCCTTATATCGAATCCCAACTGCTAAGGGTTCTTTTACGTGCACGCTAATGTGTACATGAGATCTGTTTTCGTACCATCCGAACGACTATACGTTGTCCTATGCCAGTCCCCCCATAATACAAATGGCGCCCAAAAGCATTCGTGTGCCATGTTTAAAATTGTCATTGTGTCTTAAATATTGGATACCCAAGTTCATCTTTTCACGGTAAGATAACAACATCAATGTTGATTTAAATTGACCAGTAAGTCGTGTTTGCAATGTTGAAGACTGTGGATGATGACATAGCTACTTTAATGTAGAAATAAATAGTGTACTGTGGTCATGAAACACGACACTTCCGGGAATTTAAACAAACTTTGTAAAACTCTTCTATTAATGTAACTGTAAATTTGAGTAAGTCTTACATGGGGGGGGGGGGGGCTAGTGGTTTAACGCGTGCGAGTAAAATCACAAGGTCTGTCATTGAGTCAAGTGGCGTGGTTTAGATTTCCCGCTTGAACGTGACAAGGAGTAAAGGAGTAGGGCCACCGGTCCAACCTCTTGGGTTTTCTCCGGGTTCTCCGTTTTTTCTACGTATCATGTTAGTCCTGAAATGACCTAGTTTGTGGCGAGTGAACGTTAAACCCCATATCTCTCACTCTCTCTCTCTCTTACATGTCTTAGTTCAAAACACAAGTGATGGGTAATCCGTTATTTAAAGGATTACGATTAAAAAGTACAAAGAGAGATTGTGTCGCAGTGGATTCGTGAATCAAGCGTTAAAATATTGGTCATAAGACAGCTTAAGAATACGATAATGTGTCAACTATGGGAATACGATAGAATAGAATGAAATTGGGTTTAAAGTTTTGTTTGACACATAACTGCGGTTATATAGAAACTATTATTTGTTCTTATATTATAGTCACGTGTACAATGTCAGGGAATTGAATTTACTCCAATCAATGTCGTTTCCGACAGCCCACTCTTCCCTGAATTCCATCAGTCAAGGCTTCTTTCACGTGCACGCTAATGTGTATATGAGTGGACAACGGTATTTTGTTCCATCTAAAGAGAAGGCAACACGATACATACGATACATATACTAGGAGACGATTCACCAACAAATCAGCCAAAAAAAAATATATATATTTCGCCGAAAAGTAGGGATTCGTCGACTTGAAATATTTATCCATGTCACGACTTTTAACTCCAAAATAAACACCATCCTGATGTTAATACACTGGCAATTCACGTTGAAGTGGTTTAGAAATTTTGTTAAGAGAAATACTTTAAAAACACTGTGTGGACGCTAGAGAGCACTCATACAGATATGTCGACATTACAAAAGATTAAGAATTTTTATGAAGACGAAAGCACACAGGAATCGTTCATGTCAATCAATGTCGATTTTATATTAGATAATTCTGCATCTTAAGTGTGATGTTTTATTTTGTTAAGAAGTATTTGATCAGATGATAAAAACAGCCTGTCACTTACAAAGTCGATCACATGTCACACATCCATTTCAGTGCCATTCACAGAAGTGTTTTTGGTAGTGAGCTGAATCTCGTGAACCGGAAACGGTGCCTGTGATCGTGGCTGTCCGGAAATGAGAATGATGCTGGGTAGTTATCTTTTAGATAAAATATTTCATTTCAATTAAAATCCTAGATTTAGAAAGATACAGACAACTTTTCTCATTTAGAATATTTTAATATTATCATGCGAATGTTCCGAATAAAAAATGCTTTTTCTTCGATCATTTAAATAGGAATGGACAACTACTTCTTTTCGTGAAATAATTTCCGGTTTTCTATATCGTCTCTAGGAAAACGTTTCTAATTCTGTTTTATTATTATATCGTTTGAAATTCTATATCGTCTCTTAGAAAACGTTTTTAGTATTGTACTTTTTGTTTTGTCTGTATATTGTTCTTTAATTCGCCTTCATTGCCAATCAGAAAATAATAATTACAGCTTATTCAGGAACTAGCATCATGTATTTTAGAAGAACTCTGTTACACTAGTAAGGAAATTTAAAAGAGAAGATAATTAATTAATCTGACAAAGTAATTTTAATTTTAAAAGAAGCATCAGATTTATAATAAAATGTTCACCGTGACATTTGGTTTGTTACAACCGTTTTAGTTTTCCTGTCTTCCACCCAGCCGTATTAAAGGCACAATATCCTGGACTTCGTCTTATTATAAAGCATATCGGTCAAGCTTAACGAAAGTCATCATTTTCTGTTCGAGAACGTCAGTCAGCTCCTAAAGGGTAATTCATTTCTATCCATGAATATCGAGGTCAAGACGGCATCTAACCCATGGTTGTTTATTTTATTATTTAATCGTCTAAGTTTCAACCCATTTCAGGCCTTAAATTTGTTAAACTGAAATAAGCAAAAAGACTATTACTATTAGCTTTAAATTATGTGGCAATGCGGCTTTACACTAGAGTTGATATTGTTTGATATCGATTTAAAAGGAATAATATATTAGACAATGAATGTTCATTAAAACTAATTCATTGATTTATTCTCCTAATTTTCCCTGTAAAATACCAGTTAAAATCACATAAACAAGATTTGCTATATATGGAGAAGTTCAAACCATCTTTTTAAAGACTATAAATAACGCTCTAATGCCCACTTAAATAGAAAAAAAAATCGTTCAAATTATAGAGATCAGTTTGTATGCTAGGTTGTAAATCATTCAAACAATGCGTCCACATTAATCTTAAATTATGTGTTATATCCTTTCGTAAGAAAATTTCCATGGAAGAAATTTGTTGGGCTCCCGTGGTTTTTGAATAAATAATGTAAGATATAGCTAACCATTTCTGTTGACAAAAATTATGTGGTGAGTAAGTAGGTTCAATCTTTAAACTCATAGTCCAAGATATTGCTCCAGCTAGTTAAAAGTTAAATAGAACAAATCAAGCACAACCAGTCCGATCCAGTAGTCAAATATCGAGTCCAGTGAACGAATTCGACAAAGCAATCCCGTAATGGAGAGTCAAATTTAGGTGTTAGTTATTGTGCAGCATAACTTGCCCCGTGCTTGACCTCGCCTCTTCCGGGGTATCAAATGATTAGTGGAATCTTCTCATTCTCTCACCCCCAAGCCATTTGCATCGGTAGTGTGTATTGTGAAGCCAAATTGTATTAAAGGAGAAGTCCCAAATACATTTTCAAATAAAACTGTTTATATCTTTGTGACTTGACCCTAGAATCGTGTACCTTTCAGAAGATCTATGATACGTTTTTGAATAAATACAAATTTTCAATTTTCTTCTCGGATTGGCCACAAGCCCCTAAATTCCACGTAAAATGAGTGCCTGGATAAAAATGTATTGTCGAAGTTATCGTGGTAAGTAATCGTCGCAATTATCAAGTAACTCACACATCTGAAGACTTAATTGGGTTTCTCACAAAGAAGGTACATCGTTACATTCTGATATTTGATTGGCTAACTTACTCTCACTTTTATTTATGGCGTTCCGTTAAATGTAAGTCTGTTCCTTTAGGTATGACTCGGGATCAATGAGACGGCACACTGAATACGTTATGAGCTGAACTGATAAAAATAATCTAAATATATTAAGATTATGAACCTTAATTTCAATCCTTATTAAACTTAACCGTTAAAAGTGCGCATCACAAACAATAACAAATTGGCATTCGTCTTTTTTAATGTTGAAAAATAAAACAATCTGAATATAAAAGAGACGAATTAAAATCTCGAACATCGACATACACATCATTATAAACGCACAATTGAGAAGGCGATAAATAATAAATTTGAGATAAGAATGATACTACTGAGTTTTTGAAACTGATCAGAATGCACTCCAACCGATCCGAACTAGGTTATTGAAATTGTATATGTCTACTACCACACACCACTGAATATTCCACGCCTACAAGAAAGTACGGGCATACAGGCCGACGGACATGGACGACTCCGATAAACCACAATATTAACCCATTGGAGTATGAAAATACACATTCTATTTAAACACCGCATTGAATATAAATGGCTGATTGAGAAGACGGTAAATTGAATTAAGTATGGTAGTCATAACATATCTTGTTGAAGATAGAGTATTTACTTGGTTCAATGAACAAGTTTAGATCAATAAGTTAAAGGTATCATAAGAGAATATCTTTGACGGATATTAACGGATATATTTAGCCGTAATACAATACACCTCGTTTTTATTATAGTATTGATCATCATCTTTTATCAGATTAGCCTATAAATGAATCGAACAGGGCACCGTTTCACTCACACAACAAGTAAATGGAACATTTGACTATATTGTATCTCTTCTGTCCTAGATACAGCAGTATCTGTATTATATTGCAACTCTATTGCACTAGAGAGTGCAGAAATTCTAGTGTACTAAAATCATATTGTACTAGACAGTGCAGTAATTTTAGTGTATTGTAACTCTATTGTACAAGACAATGTAGTAATTCTAGTGTACTGTAATCCTATTGTACTAGACAGTGCAGTAATTTTGATAAACTGTAATCCTATGTACTAGATAGTGCAGCAATTTTAGTGTACTGTAATCCTATTGTACTACACAGTGCAGTAATTTTTGTGCACTGTAACTCTATTGTACTAGACAGTGCAGTAATTTCAGTGTACTGTAACACTATTGCACTGGGCAGTGTATTACTAACTGCCCAATAAAAAACATAGATCCCCACAGACAATCCAAAATGTCAAAGTTAATGGCAAAGCCAAAAATCCGAACAACTGACGAAGTACTAGAATAAACTGAATGCCAAGATGAATACAAGAGCATAAGGCTGTGGGTGCTAAGACTAAGTGGCCTTTAAATAACCTCCCTAACGTATATATATATATACTATTCAAAAAAAGTAGGGGATATTTGATTTTTAAGTGTTATTAAAGTCACCTAATGAAACTGACGAAGAAACAAATGACAAAATGAAATGAAGTTCACATTCATCGATTTATTCCAAATGATCGTTAGACTAAGTAAGGCACAGACTGACCATTATAAGGGTAAAATGATACCCGGGGTCAAACAGCAAAGTTACCACAGCATCACAACCAAGTCAGTAACGGGTAAATCCTCCTCTGTTTGCCAAACAAGCATTGATCCGACGTGGTATACTCCTAATGAGACGTCTAAGGTCATTTTGGTTCAGATTGTCCCATTCCTGTTGCAACGCAGCAGCAAGTTCTTGGACACTGGCAGGACGTTGTTGACGTTGACGTAACCTCTGTCCAAGCATGTCCCAGACATGCTCGATGGGGGAGAGGTCGGGACTCAGTGCTGGCCAAGGTAATGTGGTGATGTTCTGTTGTTGGAGGTAACCTGTAACGATCCTGGCCCTGTGACATCTTGCGTTGTCATCCTGGAAGATGAAACGGCGGCCATGACGTCGTGCGAACGGCACAACATGGACTGCCAAGATGTTGTCCCGGTAGTACTGGCCTGTAACACGCCCTGCAACAACATGTAAAGCCGTTCTTCCAGCAACAGTGATGCCTCCCCACACCATAACAGAACCACCCCCAAATCGATCATGTCTGATGACGTTAACGTCTTGGAAGCGCTCGTTTCGACGACGCCACACCCTCCTACGTCTGTCCGAAAAATCAACAGTGAACCTTGACTCATCTGAAAACATCACATTGCTCCAGCGTCGATTATCCCAGTGTTGACGATCCCTACACCAACGACGTCTTGCCTGAATGTGATGATCTCTCAAACAAGGGATCACGCGAGGACGTCGGGCGCGAAGGTGACCCCTATGCAGTCGATTCCGAATCGTCTGGCCACTCACTCTCACACCAGTGTCTGTTTGAAGACGAGCGCTGATCTGATTTGCTGTGATGACTCGATTTCTCAAGGCCAAGGTACGGATAAATCGATCCTGGGCTTGAGTTGTCGCCCTTGGTCGACCTGAGCGTGGTCTGTCCTGTACAGATTGTGTATCACGGTATCTGGACCATAGCTTGCTTATGACAGACTGAGAAACATTCATCGTCCGCGCCACAACCGCCTGTGTTGTGCCGATCTGTAGCATGCCAAGGGCACGTAACCTTTCATTTGGGGTAAGCCGACGCATATCAAAATTTGTTTTCTGGTCACTAAAACAATTAAACTGATGTTTCCACCCTGGAATTCAATGCCACAATGACTGTAACATTCAAAGTCAGAGTCGTGCAAATCTTGGGTTGGACCCCCATGATGATCCCAAGCATCACCTGCATTCCATGCGGTAGCTATTGGTGCGTTTGGGCGTCACATGTAACTGGAAATGTTTCTTCTGTTAGGTTCTATAGTGACTTTTTTCGTAGTCATTTGCATATTTTAGTATTATGCCCCCAAAATCAAATATCCCCTACTTTTTTTGAATAGTATATATGGGCAAAATATAGGCATAAAATGCCTTCATGTAGCTTTACATCTTCTAGACACGGACCTTTAAACCTTTGCAATATGGGGTTTCTGTTTGTTTTCATTGACAATAATATGAAGTCAACATTTCAATGATTAACTCGACTGTTGACCCTATACAAATACATATGATGAAATGTTAAACTCCATTCGATTCGCTGACTAGTAATGATTATGTCCACGGGTTCTGTTTAGTTTCTATCGTCTTATAACAGTATGGGATCGATGGGCCTCACTGTTCTAGAAAATACACATGTATTTCAGTACGGAATAAGCAGAATATTATGCTTTCCAATCCTCCCAGAAAAATGAGAGGTTTATCTTGTACCAGCAGCTTGCAAGGGGTGTTTGATCTTTGAACAGTCGATATCAGAAGATTACAACTATCTCCGTTTTGAAGACTCCGATTTTCCTATCGTTAATTTCCGAATAACATTTCAAATACGCTTATCATACTCGTTATCTCATTGAGCTAAGGCTATCAACATATATCCTACCAAGACATCCAACTTTATACAAAAAATTCAAAGTTTGGGCGACACAGTGGCAATGGCAACAATTTGGTATTGTTTAATCTTTCTGGAACACGCGATGTCACTTTTAGTTTGTGGGGTTACATAACTAGCAAACTGTGGAACCGCATGATTTTTTCGCAAGTGGTTTATATAGTAGTTATTAGCACACTTTCCGAGGTGTATCGGTGAATATCAGGACAGTTTTGGTCGAGGGGCCCAGCCGAGGCGGCTCCCGACCAAAACTGTCCTGATATTCACCGATACACCGAGGAAAGGTGCTAATAAGTTACTTACATCACATTTCTATCGAGTATTGTGAAGCAAAATGTGAAAAATAGTATTTATTATCGAGTCGTTTCAACCGAAAAGTGACAAATACTTTCTGTTCTTTCATTATTTATCCCCTTCTGAGCCTCACGTTACATTTCATGGTAGAATGATTTCGCAGTGGAGAGACGACCTGAGTAGTATTTACACGTGCGTCTTGCTATGATACTCTGAGCGTAAAACAATCACGTGTTTGTTTAGACCACATCGTCAAAACAATGTCTATGGCGTAGAGGACTGCGATATTATTAAATGTAGTGTAAAGGAAATGCGAAACGTGGGTCATTCCTGGTGAAAGTATGCATCGGCGGATGGTTCTACCGTTGAAATTTATTTGTAATAAAGTTTATGACTTTCTCGGCGGTTTTTTTTCATCCTGCTTATTTTCAACGCCTGTGAAGTGTCCAGCAAGAGAACTGCGCCTTCTATCATCACAATTAATTAAAATAATTATTCAATATTCTAATTTATATATTTTGCATATTAATATTGTTACGTCTCAACGTGTGGTAAGTTAAACGAACAGACAAGAACAGAAAAATCGATTTTTCGGTCTCAAAATATTACCCAACAAGGTTCCAAATATATACAAACTCTTCTAATATATACAAAATAAGAGTAATAATAACATAATATGTATAAACCCTAAAATAATGGGTATAATGAAAACGACATGAAACACGTCTTTACAGAACAAAGGAATTATCACTACTCCCGCGAAGTTGATACATTCCGTATCAATTCCAGGAAAAGTATGGTAAAAGAAAGGGAGGTAATTATATAGGTCAAAACAACAATTTACGTCTAAACTCACAAAATACTTAAAAATAAATCCTATAAAAAATGGAATAGTAAATTGTATATTAAAATAATACCTTTTAATAATATTATTTAATAAAATATTGTAAATAGCACATAAGTAGGTCAACCAATAGATATGGTACATAACACACACCCCCTCTTAAAGAAAACATTTGATACAAATGTTTAATACAACCAAATTTGAAAAAATAAATATTTACACAAATCAAAGAATTAAAACTATGCACAAACGTTGTTTTTTTTGTTTTTTTTTATTTTTTTTATGACAGTTATTTACACAGAAATACAATATATAAACTTTGTACACTTTTTAAACAATTCTTGATAAAGCATCTGGTATAATATTGAATTTACCAGGAATATGTTCAATTATCAAGTTATATTCCTGAAGCATCAAACTCAATCTTAAAAGTCTCTGATTTTTACTTTCCATTTTATTAATAAATGTTAACGGGTTATGATCTGTATAAATCAATACAGGATAATTAGCAACGTTAACATAAATATCAAAATGCTGTAGAGACAAAATTAAAGCTAAACCCTCCTTTTCCACAGTTGAATAATTTCTTTGATGTTTATCAAACTTTTTGGAAAAATAAGCAACAGGGTGATCAATGTCGTTTTGATCTTCTTGAAGAAGAACTGATCCCATAGCTAGATCACTAGCATCAACTGCCAGCTTAAATTGTTTTCCAAAATCTGGAGCAATCAAAATTGGTTCAATGGTTAAAAGGGCTTTTAATTGTTCAAATGCTATCTGACAAGCACTATTCCAGAAGAATTTAATATCCTTGCGAAGCAGCCTGGTTAAAGGTTCTGCTATGTGAGCGAAATTTTGGCAAAATTTTCGGTAATATCCTACCATACCCAAAAATCTCATAAGCTCTTTTCTTGAAGTAGGGACAGGAAAATTATCAATAGCTTCGACCTTAGACATAATAGGTTTTATTTCACCACCCCCTATAACGTGGCCTAAAAACTTAACTCTAGCATGTCCAAATTCGCATTTAACTAAGTTAACCGTTAAATTTATCTCCGCCAATCGACTGAAGAATTGTTCGATGTATACCAAATGTTCTTCCCAAGTATCACTATATACAACAATGTCATCGATATATCCTTCGCAATGTTCAAGGTCGCCTAGTATTTCATTTATCAACCGGTAAAATGTTGCCGCAGAGTTCTTCATGCCCATAGGCATTACTTTGTACTGGTACAACCCTTTAGGGGTGACAAAAGCTGACACTCGTTTTGCTCTTTCTGTTAAAGGTATTTGTCAATAACCCTTTAATAAGTCAAATTTACTTATATATTTTGCATTGCCTATTTTATCGATGCAATCAATGATTCGTGGAATAGGAAAGGAATCGGTCACAGTCATTGAGTTTACTTTACGAAAATCAGTAACAAATCGAAATGAACCATCATGTTTCGGTATTAACAAGCAAGGCGAGCTCCAATCACTATTGCTTGGTTCTATAAGATCATTTACAATCATATAATCAATTTCCTGTTTTAAATATCCTGCTTTGATGGGATTCAACCGATACGGATGTTGTTTAATTGGTCTTGCATCTCCAACATCCACATCATGATATATATAAGTAGTCTTATTTGGAGAATCAGGAAATAAATTTGTATACTTAATAATCAATTCACTCAGTTGAACCTGTTGATCAACAAACAAATGAGCTACTTTACTGTGAAGATTTGTAAGAACGTCAGAGTTGAGCAATTTGACGTTTCCACCCAGATCAAATGTATCTACCTCATCGTTTGACTCGACGTTGACTCAACTAGCCACAGTTGTAATATGCGTGTCGTCTCTGTCAACATAAGGTTTTATCATATTGATATGGCATAATTGTTTATTTTTACGTCGTTCGGGCGTATTGACTGTATAGTCTACATCACTTAATTTCTGATCAATAGTATATGGTCCGTAATATCTTGCCTGTAAAGGTTTATTAGGAATTGGTAAAAGAATCAGAACTCGATCACCTGGATTAAATGATCGTTCTCTAGACTTTCTATCATACCAAACTTTCATTTTAGACTGACTTCGTTTTAAATTATTTCTTGCTATCTCGCAAGCTTTATTCAGTTTGGTTTTATATTCAGTTACATAATTCAACAAACTATACTGTTGATCATCAACGAACCATTGCTCTTTAAACATTTTCAGTGGTCCACGAACAGTATGACCAAAAATTAGTTCATACGGACTAAATCCCAGAGATTCCTGAACAGATTCTCTAGTAGCGAAAAGAAGTAAACAAATACCCTCGTCCCAATCCTTTTCAAACTCAAAACAATAAGACCTTATCATGTTCTTCAATGTCTGGTGAAATCTCTCAAGGGCACCTTGCGACTCAGGATGGTAGGCACTTGATTTATATTGTTTAATGCCTAATTGGTGCATCACTTGTTGAAATAAACCCGACATAAAGTTACTTCCTTGGTCAGATTAAATTGACTTTGGAAGACCTACGAAAGTGAAGAACTTGATAAGAGCTTTGCATATACTCGGAGTCTTAATGTTCCTTAATGGTACTGCTTCTGGAAACCTTGTTGAAGCGCACATCATTGTAAGTAAATATTCATTTCCAGCCTTGATTTTTGGCAATGGTCCTACACAGTCAATGATTACACGACTGAAAGGCTCATCAAATGCTGGAATGGGTTTCAAAGGATATACTGGGATCTTCATATTTGGCTTACCTACAACTTGGCAGGTGTGACACGATCTGCAATAATTTACATCATGCTTTAATTTGGGCCAAAAGAAATGACTGAGAATTTTGTTAAATGTTTTAGTTACTCCTAAATGACCAGACGTCGGAGTATCGTGAGCCAAAGTTAAAATATCATTACGATATTTAGGTGGTACCACAATCTGGAAATATGTTTTCCATATATTATCTGCGCAGACATCTGGCTGTCTCCACTTTCTCATAAGTACCCCATTTTCTAAAAAATAACCTACTGGGATATTGGCTATTTCATCATTAGGAACAGCTTTATTAAAAAGTGCCTTGGTATCAGGATCACTTGCTTGTTCCAGAATTAATAATTCTCTTGACAACTTTTCAACCCCAGTGTTTTGAAAATCGGAATATTCCACATTTAGTGTTTCCACATCAGGAGAATTATGTATAACTTTATCAAAAATTGTATCTGATAACTCATAAACAGTTGTATTTGAATCAGCGGGCTTAGTCATAGCACGAGTGAAGGGAAAATGTCAGTTTCGACATCATCGTCTTCCATCGGTTTATTGGATATGAGTGGATTAACTACCACTTTATCGCCAGCCAAATCATTCCCCAATATAAGGGTTACGCCATCCATGGGCAAAGAGTGCCGGACACCTATAGTGACTGGCCCCGTTATAATCTCCGATTTTATGAAAATTTCATACAAAGGAACCCTAAAAAAGCCCAACTCTACGCACTGTAATAAGACACTTTTCTTAGAAGTCTCCTCAGCCAGTGGCAATATGCCCTGTAGTAAAAGAGACTGAGTAGCTCCTGTATCTCGTAAAATTTTTACAGGTTGCAGGTTGGCGTTATCGCCTATCAGCGACACAAAACCTTCGGAAATAAAAGGTTTATAGGTTCCGAAAACATCGGGTATATCAGATTTGATTGACTTTTCTTGAATAAATCCAATTGATTTAGGAAAAGTTTTGTCTTTCGCCTTTTCCTTCCTTTGAAATATCCAACATTCGGACAAAAGATGACCAGGCTTTTTACAATAGGAACAAACTGGTCCAAATTTCTTAGCAGGTTCAGCACCCGAAACGCCAGCTTTATTGCTGAGTTTATTTCTGTCCGAATGATCATTTGGAAAACTTAATGTTTTATTTTGAATAGGATATGGGTTGCGATTACTTTGTCTGTTGACTGTATTAAATGTAACCTTGTGGGTGAGCGAATAGTCGTCTGCTGCGATTGCAGCAAGTGACAACCTTTCTATTTTCTGTTCATCTAAATGTGTTTTAATATCTGCATTAACACATGTTTTAAATTCTTCAACTAATATTAATTGTTTTAAATTTTCAAAATTATTAGCAACCTTTTTGCTATCACACCAACGTTCAAATAATCTTTCTTTTTCTCGACCAAATTCAACAAATGTTTGAGAATCTGACTTTTTACAACTTCGAAATTTTTGCCTATAAGCCTCAGGAACCAACTCGTAGACATTTAGAATTGATCTTTTAACTTCTTCATATTTCAAACTTTGCTCAATAGATAATGAACTATATCTCTCTCTGGCTTTGCCAACGAGCACGCTTTGTAATAATATGGTCCATGAATCTACTGGCCAATCTAAACTTGTTGCAATTTTTTCAAAGTGTAAGAAATACTTATCCACTTCTCTTTCGTCAAAAGGTGGAACAAATCTAACATATTTAGCCACATCGAATTTATTTGAATCTTGTTTATTTCTTTGTTCTAATTGTCTTAATTCTATTTCTTTTGTCTTCGCCTGAATATCTAATTCTTTAAGCCTTAATTCCATTTCAAATTTTCTTTCCATTTCTCTAATTTTATGTTGGTGTTCTAATTCTTTCAATTCTAAAAGATCTGTACCAGTATCTAAAGTTGACGTATCTTCCACCACCTGAAGATAGCCTTCCTTTATAAGATGCTGTCGAACGGCAGACTTTATCTCAGGTTTTCGCATATCGCCACTTATGTCTAAAATAAAGTGCTGACCTAGTTCTAACAAGTCATCTTTACGTAGGGCGTTCAATTTTCCTACAGTTGGATTTTGAATGAAATCCTCAACATTAAACACCATTTTGAAAAATAAGTGTGATTTAAGTAAAAGTAAATATTAAATTAAGAATTGAACTAGTTAGCTTTGTTATGTTCAATCTCGGACACAAGCCCCAACTCTGTTACGTCTCAACGTGTGGTAAGTTAAACGAACAGACAACAGAAAAATCGATTTTTCGGTCTCAAAATATTACCCAACAAGGTTCCAAATATATACAAACTCTTCTAATATATACAAAATAAGAGTAATAATAACATAATATGTATAAACCCTAAAATAATGGGTGTAATGAAAACGACATGAAACACGTCTTTACAGAACAAAGGAATTATCACTACTCCCGCGAAGTTGATACATTCCGTATCAATTCCAGGAAAAGTATGGTAAAAGAAAGGGAGGTAATTATATAGGTCAAAACAACAATTTACGTCTAAACTCACAAAATACTTAAAAATAAATCCTATAAAAAATGAAATAGTAAATTGTATATTAAAATAATACCTTTTAATAATATTATTTAATATTTAATATTATCTACCAATAGATATGGTACATAACAATATAAATCAAACCAAATTATGAAATAGATGCCAATTGGTATGTATAATAATTGATTTTTGTAATATGTTGTTATGTTAAAATTTAATGTCATTGTATATGTTTTTGAACTGCCATGTAGTTCCCCCCATTTTGTTTTGTTACTATGATTTTGACTAGTTGTTTCATGTACATTGGTTAGAGCCGCGTTATCAATTGCGATCTGGGCCGGACTAAACGTCCGCTACTTATTGCTTGATAGATATCTAAAACGGTATAAAAGTATCCGTGTATCAGAAACGATCAGTACTCTTTCTGTACATTTCTGATACACGGATACTTTTAAGCATGTATTGCAATTAAACAGGACAGTTTTATCAAAGGTTGCCAGTGGCAACGAGTAGAAGTGGGATGTAAGGCCTCAATACAATCAAAGAACCAGAAGGCATCGGCTTCTGAAATCCAAGATCAAGCCTACTTCAGCAAGTCATTGTGGGTTCGGGCCAGGTTATTATTAACACGTTCTAAAACATGTGTAGCACTATAGTCGTTGCGACATTGTTTTTAAACTTATAGACAAGGAATAGAGAAATAAGATGGGTTAAACAACATTTTTTATCTTTACAAATTATTCTCTATTGTCAGTATATCAAGGTATGAGTTTATTTAAAACGCAAATTAACTGTTTATGAAATAGTGTGAGAATAACAGGAAAGGGGGTCTGAGTTCAAGGATAGATTGTGTCGAGAAACATGTGACGGAAAATTACGATTGCATCATTTAGCTTGTTTGACCAATCTCTATACTTATTTACATGATATTTGACCAATTAGATAATTGAACGTCCAAAACCCACAGCTACAAAACTATCATACTGGTGAGAATTCGTTAGACTTGCATTAGATTCCAGAGATCGAGGGTACATCTGAGTTCCTAGACAGCCGAGAGGCTGGATAGGGTGGAGAAGTGGTTTTAGCTATATAGTATTGCAATTTGTGCTATGCTTGTATACCTGTATTCAGTTATATGCTATATAAAATGTAGAAGCGAACTATGCATTATTATTCCTGGTAAGACAAACGTCTTAAGAAACTGGAAGAAGTAAATACACAACGTGAAGCAGAAGTAAAGACAGCTAAAGACAAATTCTAGACGATCACAAGGCTACAGATCTTGCCCCATGAACGACACCCTATCGTCAGGCTAGGGGCAAGGTAAAGTATTAGCATCTTGATGCAAACTAGTCTCGACACCAACAAGGTTAAATATATTATTTTCCAACACAGAATAGTGGCCCTTGGATACAAAAGTTCAAAATAAACTATATTACGCACAATACATCTATTCACTGTCAATACCTCTTTAAATCGCATACCTGCGTGTTATCATATGAACGAAAATTTCAATTTTATCACTTTCTTGCCCAATCGCGGTTACACCTACAGATAAAACGATAAAAGTTGAGGACACCTATTATCTCTCAATTGATACTCTGATCTATGTTTTACGGTAGCCAAGTCTTAGATGTTCGGTTTCCATGTAGTGTGAGATTTCCGCGTCCTTGCTACCACGCAGTTGCAGTTTGCCATTTTTTTTTCAATCTTTAAAATGGCCCTTTCTATTTTTAGACGATCGATGCGAATAATCGTTAAACTGACAATGTTTACCGGAACATTATATCGATATATAAAGGTTTCATTTACACCATCATACACACATTTATGCCGCATTCCGTTTAATAATAAAACACTTCACCGTTTTATAAACGTAAACATTGTCTCGATAACGTACCTTCGTCTCCGAATTTCAAACGTCCTTGCATGACTCTTTTCTTATATCAATAAGCAAAATGTTAATTTTAAATTCAAATTTTTTTAAATTTTTAATTTAAACAACTACGTAATAAGATTAGTTCATAATGAGGTGTAATTTACGGGATTTGATAATATTAAAAAATAAGTCATTCATGAACTTATTGATGCAAGCAGCACTTCCGGTAGAGGGATAAACCGACACAGAAAGGTAAATAAGGATGCAGTAAATAGTTTTTGACTTATACTATCATAATTATCGATAAATCAGGTGGTAAATTGACCTTCATTTGCAAGAACTGTCACATCTTTTAATATCAACATTATTTATATGGGGAGTTCTATAAATTGATGAAAACAGAACTGTCAAAATCAAAGCCATCATAGCTGCCATTGTCATGTGTTGGTAAATGTTAGCAAAAACGCTTTTTTTCCCCCTAAAGTTTGGATAGATCATTATTTATGTTAGAATAATAAGCATTTTGAGGGTTTGATATAGAATCCCAGTTCTTTTCTATAGAGTACCATTTGCAACACATCATATTTTTCAATCAATCATTTAGTTGGACGTTTCCACATTCAATAGTGGACTAATAGTGTAGAATCTAACATAGATTAAACACTGTGAAGAGTGTGAATAAATATTGAATACAATTTATTATAAAATATTTTAATATAGAACTTAGTAAATACATATGTCCAATGTTGAATTGTCATGTATCTTTATGCTTCCAGGTACAGAGTTTCAACGGGTGAATTAACAATGAGTATTCATTACAGAAATAGCTGAAAACAAAAGCAGTTTCAATGAGGTTTTGATGCAGTATTTACTATTTTCCATATAGACCCGAATAATCCAATCCAGATGATGTTTGGAATGGTACTCCATACAACAAATCTAAAATTAGTCCCTTGAAAAATATGGAGGATAATTGACTTGGTGATTTCCCATGTTATGTGGTTTACCCTGTAGCTGTGCAGCGCTGAATGGTATATTTGCTTCCTATTTTCCAAAGTCCTTCTTTTTTTTTTGCATTAATTTTTTATTGTTCAGTATCATCTCAAGCACATTTAGATGCCAAAATATTCAGACACTAAAGCTATTATGGAGGTCTTTTGAGGACCCTTTATTTCAGGTGTTGTCACAACTTTTGTCACTTTACCTTGCCCTAAAGTCAATTGAAATACTTCTGACACAAGTTTATTATCAACCAAAATAGTACATAGAACAGTACAGCACAAAATATCAGTTATGTGAACTGAAAAAAATGGCTAAACTAAAATTAACTGATATTACGAGAACAAAACTGAATGATTATGAGGTATTAACATTAAGTAATTCGACAGTATTGGCTTATAAAGCAGATTTATAAGCCATGTCGCTTTAATACAAAATTACAAATGATTAGTTACACTATCATCAGACTAACGCAAAGAGTGATTTTACCGAAGTTTTACAAATTGTAAAATGTAAAACATTGTGAGAAGTAATAACGTTCTGTCACAAAAATTTAAATCGTTTTATATGATATATATTTAAGAACATTGGCACATCAAATGTAATAAATTCGAATTGGTCTTAATGACAACATTGCTTGATTTATTGAGTGTATATATCCTGTCAAAACACTTCCAATCCAATATATAGTAATTTCATTTTTTAACTCTGTGATTTATCCTAGAGATTTATAAATATATAACGAAAACAGTTATTTATATTTAAGGTTATAAATATATAATCGCCATAGCAACACTAATCTATAGTCTATATATAGGGCATGAGAAGAGGTATCAAGTGTTCTGGTAGGAGTACCTGTATCATTGTATTAGTGTTTCAAACATTTCTGATTTTATAAAGAGTTAGAATAATCATCGTTTTAAAGAATGCAACTATCCTATTTAAGGCTCCAAACGTCCTTACAGACAAATTGTTTAAGCGACATTAAGTAACTGGATGAGAATAACACACGACACAATTATATGGAATACAACGTCGCTGAAATAAATCCTTCAAGTAACTTGTGTTCCATATAATTGTGTCAGGTGTTGTCCTATAAGCACATAGCATTACAAATGTACCTCATCGACTATCATCGACTGTCTCTGAACATAATCTATACTTATTAACGACAAAACACCCATTGTTGAAACATTGCTCAGATTAAATCCATTAATTGTATTGTAGAACAGGTTTTATTAAATGCACCAAATGCCACCAAGAAAATTCAACATAATTTCAGCAACGTAAATCTTTAAAAAGACACCAAGTAAACGAAACTGATTAAAAACAAAAAAGAAACTTCAACAGAGAACACTCCAAACCCTGGGCCGATACATCAATTCTCCAATACTACAAACTCAGCCAAGAATATCAATAATAAAAATACTTTAACATGGAAAATATTCCCCAATTTACAAAGATACAAACTTACGCTCTCGGTATTACGATCATGTTTGTTAACAACTTCTCGAGTACTGAAGAAATGAAGTCTCCTTTAAGAGGTGCAACTGTGGGATCAAAATAAGAACATTATCCTTATTCCATCGATATTAACACTTCGACTAATCAGCACAATGTAACTCGAGATCCTTTGACACAAACAGGAAAAGGTCAAGTTCTTCATCCAGCTTTAAAAACCAATTGAAAATATCCACTTCGACTATTCTTGGCATCTACGAGGTCGGCCGTGTCATCGTCGTGAGTTACTCGCGTTATTTAAGATCGTTTTATAAACAGTTTAGCCAATAAACTCTTTCTTTACAAACATCTTTACACTCCGTAGAACTACACGAGTAGTGCACGCCAGTCAATATCCTGTAAATCATTGATCAATAGGCTAAAACCTGTAAAAGGCCAAACATATGTTGGACTGATAACGGCAATAACTTTGATCGTGCAATCAGATATATAAAACCTTGATGAATATTTATTTTAATCTAATAAGATGATTACAGTAGATCTAATCACGAGATAAAATTATTGAATTCGATCTATACACTGTAGTAGTTGGATAGTATTTACCAACTGTCTTTCAACCCTCTCGTAATCTATGTCCTAACTTCATTATACAATAGTGTCTATGATCCCAAGTAGAACAAGTGAAAGACAAATAGAGAGATGGTGTTTAACGTTCACTCAACACAAACTTAAAAATACTCTTCAAACAAAAGTAGGGGATATTGAAATGCAAATACCTATGCAGGTTGTGATATGATAAATAGTCATGGACACTTGACATTCTTTGAGAGTATGTTCACAGATGAAGAACCACTGAGCTGCACATGCAACACGCAATAGCGCCATACACGTGGGAAGGGTTCATTGTCAAATTTGACACTTCAAGGAAAGGTTGATGAAAAATGCCGCGTGCTGGTTTATCTATCCATGTTAGCATTCCTATCGGTTCGTGCATAAGATTTTCTGTTTAGCGTATCTTTACTTTAGTGTGTTACGTTTATTTTCATTGGGAGGCGTGTTCGCCGACGTCAACGTCAACCGACAACACTGCAAGAATTGGCCGTGGCACTGCATGTGTAGTGGGTCAGACTGCCCCAAATCGTTATTGGAGGGTTGATTAGGAGCATGCCAAGACGATTTGCTGAATGTCTGAGGATTGGTGGAGCAATTACTCATTATTAAGACAAAAATCAAAAACGTCTATTTTCCCTTTTGACAGTGTATCTCTTTGCGAGTAAAATAGGGCCGTCAGATAAGCCGCCCATATGAACTGTTTATGTTCATGTGTAGGTAATTGGCCTGTTATTAACATACACTGGTTACACTAATAAAAACAGCAGTGCATTTCCGCACTTTTGTATTGTTTCTGAATATCCCCTACTTTTTTTTAAGAGTATATAAGACAGACCTTAAGATCTAAAGCACATACGTTCGATCACCTGGCCGGCCTAACCTCGAAATGATCTAGTTTTTTTATAAAGTGGACGTTGCCTCCACCATACTCTGTCTGTCTGTCTGTCTGTCTGTCTGCCCCCCCCCCTCTCTCTCTCCTCTGTGTGTGTGTGTGGTGGGGGAAAAAGGTAATATGAATACTACACAAGTAATACAATTGCCTTGTATTATCAGATACGTCTATACTGTTTCTATCGACCACGTGTATGAAACCTAAAAATAAGCACTGCGTTTCTTGTATTGAATATTAAAGTTGTATCTGTGTAATCTTGTAGATGACACGATTTCGATATTGAATGCAACGAATGAGGAAATAGTCATTCATCACGCTCGATTGGGCATTTATCAATAATATTCCATTTTCTTATAGATCATTTCTTCCTCAGACTAAAAACGGGTTATTGTATTGTTACCGTTCCTTATGTTTTTAATCTTTACATATGATGTTGTACAATTTATATTAAAGTTGAGTTAATGTATAATGTAATGTATTTAATGATATGTTTTGTTATAGTGTATTTATACCTGCCGAGTAATAGCAGAATATTATATGATAATCGTTGCTCAGTGAGTGAAGAGCAGGAGGTTTCGGGTTCCGCTTGTGACTGCTGCAGGACATCAATTCTGGCAAGGGACATCCTCTGCAAAGCCGAGGAGACATATAGACTATACACCAGAGCGCGCTTAAAGTAGCTAATTCTCTAACTCAATATCATCCAAAGTCTTACACGTTGAAAACACGAATTATTTGTCATTTCAAATCAACATTGATGTTGTGATCTTAATGGGAAAAGGTGGGCTTCTAATATCCAGTATTTAAGACAAAATAAACATTTTACCATTGGTACACGAATCGTGTACCATAGTGCATTTCAGCGTCATGTGTAACAAGTGACCAGAAAGACGCGAGGCTAAACATATTCCACAACTCATGTCAAGCGGTGGCGCCATATCTTGTCTTGAAATCATGCGCAATAGACTGGAATAACCAGACGCTAGAAACTGCTATTCGGTTGAGACTCATGCCGTATTTCGGTGGACACAACCGATTTGAAATTAGAGTCAAAACGGAAACAATTGAATGTAAATTAGTATATACAACCAGATTACATTATTATATGCGTTGCGACCCATTTGGGTCAATTTCTAGGTTCCAAATATTAGCGATTTAGCTCCTTTAAAACCCCTGTCAGTTGGAAGTCAGCGAAGATTAGGCGTAAATGTCGCTGTCCGGTCAAAATGTCCCTCATAGCACACTGCATGGAGTATACCCGTCTCCATTAGCTCGGTTTGTGAAGAAAGGGGGGCCTTAAACCTCATTTCATTCCATGTATTTGATTGTCAGTTCTCATTTTTCGATTTCTGGTATTAACCGCCTAGGGTTCTTTTAATTTTGTATGAGCTCACACGCCCGTCATAACATTATTTATTTACGTTGTTAAGACATCATATACATTACATGTATACATTACCAAAGCATTACTTCATAAAAACTGTAGATGGCCCCTTCAAGTGTTTTAATGAATTCATAAATAATTAATTAGTGAGAAATAGTTTATGACAAATCAGCCATGTTCTACATTTTAGGAGTTATCATATAACATCATTATCTTATAAATTTATAATAAATGTTACTTGTCAGTCAATGTCATCTTCGCAAATACAAGGCGAAATTAGATCATTATGCAGACAGCCAACAAACGTCATCGGTTCGGTTGTGCAGAAAATTAGGACGGTAAATCTAATTGCAGTTCCAAACACACGGAATCCCCGAAATCCCAGACACCCACGAATGTTATCTACGAATGTTAAGAAGCAGCGCACGTTTTTATCGTCGAATTGTCTCTTTATAGTGTTTGAAACAATACAACAATTAATCAGTCTATTACTTATTGATGTACATGTTATTGACTCCATCAATCACTATAACCTGGTAATAAATTTCACTCTAAATGTTCTACCCCTCAACCCAGCTGCGAACCCATCAACGCAAAATGTAATATTTTTAAATTGCGTTGCTCCACAGTTGTAAAGGATAATGCAGGATGAGTCTATAAGAACTGATTATCTAATATATGGATGCTAACAGTGACGTTATAATTAAGCAGCAAGTAACAATTGTAACAGTGACAGCTTTTGTTTAATTTTGAACATTTTACATAAATTTTCCTTAGATTCCATAAGCTATGGTAATTATTCCAAACATGGATCAATTCTAACAGTAGTTTTATAATCAGACAGCAAGTAACAATTCTAATAATGACAGCTTTTGTTAAATTTTTGTTGAACATTTTCGATAAATCATGTAATTCAACAAGTAATATTCACTGCTTTAAATGATTCAGTTAATTTGGGAATACAAGAGAAGGGAATTAATAATTTGATCATCAAAGGGGGGGGGGGGACCATTTTCTGTCTGCCTTGAGTACTCCTATTTGTATAAAGCTCTCTTTAGACTGACCCGTAGATATAAGCATTGGATGTCTAGAGCAGAGCAGAACGCATATTGAGGGGGCATTCCCCACTCCCTTTCTTCTCAACCGTTCCTATTTCATTGCCTGTCGTGCGTGTGGCAAAGACTTATGATTAGAGGGGGCGGGGGGAGGGGGCTAGAGTTCTCCTATATTTGCTCGGCTAAACAGACTTCTGAACGATAATAACAAACGACGAAACAACATGTGGTAATGTATTGCAAAGTTTTATCGTAGAAATGTTGAAAGGAACGTGAGCGAGAGAAACGACATTCGTAACAAATTGAAGAATTAATTGGTGGTGCGCATGCTTCATCACTCTCCAGCTTATGTATGCCCCTCGATAACTTTGAACAACCTTGTAGGAGATCTTGAGAATAAAGGATAAGATGCTATCTTTTTGGACATTATTAGCCGCTTTTTACATTATTGATACCTCTAGGCAATATTGAATAATCTTCGGAAAAGAAGTTATCATTCGATCGCTTTGAAATTCATATGACCTCAATGAGACGAAGGCGGCTTTTCAATTGCAGACTGTTTCTTTTAAGAGTTAGTCCTTTGATCATTTTATTGAAGTCGTCATTTATCACCCAGTCGTTCTGTAAAACAAAAATACTCAACCAAGCATCTAGTGTCTGGAGTTTAAAAATTATATACCTAATTTTTTTACATCAGTGAGCGAGGGTATCTATCAACCAAGAATTTTATTAATAACAAAAAAAAAAGGAAATTGTTGTTCGCGCTTACATACATAAGTTTAACTACTTTCGATAACGACTACTGACTTTAATTATGGCCATTGATATCTTTGCAGTATAATGTGGGCGCGCTTCTTCGTGTTCTAGGTTATTGAATAAAGTGTTATGTTGCCTTATAGTTTTCTTTTTCTTTTCTCATTCCAAGGATTTGGGGGGACTGCGATATATTTTTGAAAGGGTTTGACTAAGCTTGTTGATATTCAAGAACTAAGAACAATATTCAAATTTCACCAAAACCGTAAACTATTAGTTGCCTGGTAACAAATCTTTAAAACATGAAATGAAATGAAATGGGGTTTAGCGTCCTACTGTTCTGCTCCGACTGGGCTAATGAAGTCGGGCATACGCCATTCAGGGCCTACTTTTATATCGTATATTCAAAAACCGCGGTTTTCCGTTCCATCCATACTACTATGCGTTGTCCCTTGCCAGAACCACGTCGGAAAATCTCAGTGAACTTTCTCAGCCAAAGCAGGGATCGAACAAGGGACCTGCAGGTTAGGAAGCCAACGTCTTACTCACTGAGCAACCGTAGCTCGTCTTTGAACATAACGTGAGCTTCGCAATTGTTGGGTTTTAACTGAGCCATGGCATACAGAAACATATGTACAACAGATTATGCGCTATTAAACCCTTACACTAACACAAAATAAATAGAAGTATAACGAAGGAGCTTCTTCTTCCTTCATTTATTATCCCAGATTTCGCCTTTTGAAATTAGAATTAATACAAATAGAAACCTGTCGTTTTTATCTAGTGAAAGCAACTGTCAATAAACCATGAAATTAGGACAAGTATCAATATAATAAAACCTATCCCAAATGCTGTGCAAATCTTCAATTATATGATTTTAGGGAACGTGGATAATTATATTCTGAGTAAAATTGATTATTTTCTCCTGGAAATCCGTTGCTTAGCAATTATTTTTTTCTTTTCTAACAATACCTGTTCGAGAAGGATGATTGTCAGTTCCCAGGTAGCAATTATTAGAATTAGAAAGAATGTCTTTCATAATGGATAAATCAATTGGATAAATTTAAACACACAAAGAAATATTCATAGCCAATATTAGAGACAAAAATAAAATTTGAGACAACAGATCTTATTTGATAACCTTGAAATATGACTATAGAAAATAGACGTAAACAAAGTTTAAAAAATAAAATTTGCATAGATAATTTAAAAAAAAACCCCACAAAATGTGACAAAATTGTCTACTGTGTAAAGATTCTTTTAATCGATGTTAGTAACTCCCAAGTAATGTCCGAGTTTCGGGTTTATGTTCTTTGACATGATTTGGATGAAATCAAGTTCAAATTCTGACCTTAATACCAAATTTTCTTTCGTTTTGAAAAGACATAAAAAGAATTGAGGTTAACAATACTTCTCGGAATTTGACAAACATTATAGGGTTATAATGACACGATGTACTGTTTACAAGTTCAATGAAAATTGTTGTAATAGTTTAATAAATTTAATGAACAAGGTCATTAATTTAGAAAGACACAACCGTGTTTAGAAAGGCACGAAAAAGCTTAGAAAGACACAAAAAAGTTTAGAAAGACACAACAATTCTGAAAAAGACACAGCAGTTCTGAGATAGACACATCGGTGTTGTGAAAGACACAGCAGTGCCCAGAAATTAATATATAGTCATATGTTCACAAGACAGAGTATGTCTATTATTTCTGGAACACATAACACTTTTTATTTATTTGGAAACGTGACATAACGTAGAAGATGATAGCTAATTGTAAGAAGAAAGCGACAATAAAATTATAAATAGATTGCCAGTCAGGTGACAGGATATAACAACAATTGTAGGTCATGAAAAATGAGGTCATTTACACTTTCTAGGCATACATCGTTGTCCTTTCTCATAAACCGACACATTCTGATATTAACCACTGTGACAAGCAATTAAAATTGGAGATAATGAAAAAATGTCCGCCCTCCAGCACTATCATTTGACCAGTTTGAACTGTGTGGCTTAATTTGGTAATAGTCCAGATTGGACAGTCTCTTAACGGATGTCCTGGTTGTGTTGATCTGATATACCCAGTTAATAGTCCAAATCGGACAGTCTCTTAATCGATGTCCTGATTCTGTTGATTTGATATGTTCTTTTGATGAATGATAGAATATGCTTTATACGATTAAAATTTACTAAAGAATGATTAAGCAGCTTGTTTACTAATTTAATTTTGGACAATCGTCTCTACAGTATAACGCATTATCGGCTATATCTCAATACTGGTTTCATTTGCAGATTTAACAATTTTCAACGAAGACATATTTCCACCGCACACAACAAATCAACTCCAAAATTCCAATGAAAGCCAACAATTTTATTTTTGACTCAAATCAAAAAGGTCTACGCTTTTTATGACTGACCGCATTACTTTTAAAATTTGGCTTGGCATCGACCAACACCGGGGTTGAACCAGGAACCTTCTGGTTACTGAACCAGCTCCCTACTCACTGAATCACCAAGGCTTCCATTTGGATTCAAATCTGATAAAATACATTTGTTCCAGCAAGTAATTAACAGCTTTTAGAGTTGCTATTAACGTGTTAACATGTTTCGCAGTGAGAATGCATTGTCACTGTCTGGAAGATTCAACAACTTTATTTTACACATCACACCTGTATGCACTTTTTCGGGTCTTAAATAATCCCAAAGCTTTAGACATATATGAATAATAGATAAAGTTATAACGGGTGATAAATACATTTTGAATATCTATTATGCTATATGCCAGGTTCTTAAAATCTATTTACGGCTGGCTATTGAACTAAAAGATAGGCGCATAACAAAGATAGGTTCCCAGGCAACGTAAAGAAATGTTCCCAATCTAACAATAATAGGTTGCCAGGCAAGTCGTGCGAGCAGTTCACAAAGGTTTTCATGTGTATTCTTTAGTGGGCAATTGGAGCATTTACAAGACATTAAACACCGATCAAGAGTAACAATTACCAGAAATAATCAAAAGTTCTTCCAAGTGTTTTTATTATACTCTTCAAAAACAAAGTAGGGGATATTCAGAAACAATACAAAACTGCGGAAATGCACTGCTGTTTTTATTAGAGGTAACCAGTGTATGTTAATAACAGGCCAATTGCCTACACATGAACATCAACAGTTCATATGGGCGGCTTATCTGTCGGCCCCATTTCACTTGCAAAGAGACACACCGTCAAAAGTGAAAATGGACGTTTTTGATTATTGTCTTAATAATGAGTAACTGCTCCACCAATCCTCAGACATTCAGCAATTCGTTGTGGCATGCCCCTAATCAACCGTTCAATCACGATTTGGGGCAATCTGACCCACCCCTCTTGCAGTGCCAGGGTCAATTCTTGCAGTGTTGTCGGTTGACGTTGACGTCGACGAACACGTCGTCTCCCGATCAAATTAAACGTAACATACTAAAGCAAAGATACGCTAAACAGCAAATCTTATGCAAGAATCGATAGGAAAGCAAACATGGATAGATAAACCAGCACGTGGCAGTTTTCATCAACCCTTCCTTGAAGTGTCAAATTTGACAATGACACCCCCCCCCCCACACACGTTCATGGCGCTTTTGCGTGCGCATGTGCAGCTCAGTGGTTCTGTTGGGGCGATAAGTTCTTCATCTGTGAACGTGAACATACTCTCAAAGCATGTCAAATGTCCATGACTATTTATCATATCGCAACCTGCATTGGTATTTGGATTTCAATATCCCCTATTTTTTGGGGGAAGAGTATATATTACAAACCATGTACCGGTAATCAGATGATAACTTTAGCTGTTCGGGTTATAGGAAATCGTTGAAAATAAGTGGATTTCTAACTCTCATGAAGACAAACACTGTATATAAATTTATTAACTTTGGCCACTAGGACGAAGGACAATAGCTCCTAAAGTAATTATCTACTTCTTCACCTCAAGATCATAAATACTTGATAACTTCAGGCAATCGAAATATAACATTGGCATCTGCGCATCCACAAGATTTTTCAAAATGAGTAAGGGCAATAACGCTGGACGAAATTATTGGAAATCGTTTAAAATGGATAAGATGTATCGTCTGATGAAAACAAAAACCAAGACAATCGAATGATCACTTTGGCCCCTATAACGTCCACAAGATTTTTCAAATTGATCAAGGGTCATAACTCATACACCCAAACTAACCTAGCTGATGGTAGCTGATGGCTGTGGACTGAGAAATGTTGGGCAGTCAAACTGAAACAATTATTTCAATAACTAATATTACGCTACCGATGGCTCTAAATAAAAGAAAGAAAGCCATTAATTCTGTTACTAAGTCCCCCAAACAACTTTTCGAAGAATATATGACTGATATCCTACTGGGGACAATGGAACAGAAGTGCTTCTTAAGTATGTCGATACAAACAATGTATCCTATTATTCAAGCTTCATCAAATGTGAATATATTTCTCAACATCCATAATGTTTAGATTTGTATTCAATAAGCAATCAAAGCCTTTGTCTATTTGCTTTAGACATTGGTGTATTTCGTTTCCATACATGTACAACACTTGCTGATACCGTTCCGCTACTCAACTTCATGTCATAATCACTAAGTCCTCGCTTACACTTATTATATAGTTGCAGTCTACACACGTGTATTATTGGGTTTAAAATCAAGGTAACTGTTAAATTGTTCGTGTTAAATGTTTCCCTGCCATTAAGGGAAACTAAATGAGGGATACTCTAGGGTTACGAAATCTGACATGAATGCTATCGATGGTGCTAAACTCGTCCCCACACTTGTGCCATATATTTACAACTTAACACCCGAGTTGATTATCGCCTTTTCACAAAAATCTATTATTGCTATCTGTTGATGGCGAGATCACATATCACACACTATTACCAGGAATATGTTCCAGCGAACAAAAGCCGACGGAACTTGTCGAGTTTCCCGAGTGTGTCGGCTATACAATGATTTAATGGTAATATAGCCCGTGTCTTTACGGTTAGATTGATCGTCATGTCTGAGAACTTGTGAGTTGGAATACAATCAATCGTTACACTTTATCGCCTTTTTACAAGTGTATTTAAAAGGCAGCATGGTAAAGGAAGCTGGCTAAAAGCTTAAACTGGTGGTGAAAACGTCGTCGTGTACATACTCACACAGTTAAAATGTCAATATTTTACCCTCTAGTATCAACGGTATATTGTGTGCTTAACATAAGTGTATGTAGAACAAGTGTAGGTGTGGCAGATTGTCACATACTGAAATATCAGAAAATTGGATGTCACGGGGGATGACAATAACGATTCTTACATCGATGCATGACCATACGTTTTTAAAAGGTAGTCGAGTCAAACAAAATAATATAAAGACAATAAAAGTATAATAAACGGATGAGTACACCCTTTTCGTCATGCTTTTCAAATTTCATCTTAAGACCAGTCTCAGCCATTATGGTGAGCAAATTTTAGCCTGACTGAGTGATATAACCATAAATTCAATTCAATGCATCCTGTAAGTATTGACATGCATCATGTAAGAAGCATGGTATGCTTATCCTGAAACACCAGAGACCACTTATTTGAGGAGTTCAAACAGCTAACAAATTTTGTTGTATTTGGATGCAGCTATAGCGGATGTCGCGCCAGGCAGGGTAAGCTTACTCTTCCGGACACCTGTTACCACTGTTCACCATGTATTTTGTACATGGTGAACAGTTCATTTGCATACCTTTTTTAGGGCTTTGATTTTTGTCTAATGGTTTGGATTGCTCGTACTTGGTTTTATTTTATTTGTACTCCAAGGACTAGTTTCACGGTTTACATGATATTCTAGGGAGCATCGACCCGTGACCTACCCTCAGACAGAAAGGGGGCTACTAATGTAAGAAACCCTAACCGATAGCAGGTCTTATGTACATGAAATTAGACGGAGAATTGTTTTCAACAGGTAATCTGTATTCTTATATTATGTACCAACATCGTTCTTTTAGTTGCGGGGATATTTGTTTTTTTAGATGTTTAAATGTGTGCAAGATCTCGCAGAAAAAATACTATTTTACCACATAAACGCCAGTTAGTTACCCTGGCATATTCCGTGGGTTGAGTTTAAAATACATGAATTGGATATCATAAACACTGTCGGTATTTTCTAGTTGATCGATTATTTGTGATAGATTTCATTGCCAAAGTTATCAAACAGTTATTTACAGTCCCCATGGGAACATTGAATCTCTAACTTATCCAGAGGCTCATAAAATTCCATTTTCTTAAACGTCATTCAACAAATCGTCCCATACTCTTTTTTTGTGCATACGGCTGCGACAGTTACATTAAACAAATCGAATGAAATTTCCACTTACATGACAAATCGGTCAAAAACAGTAGACTACACTCATCTCCCTGTAATGATCATTATATAAATAATTCTAGACACAATATAATGTAAGGACACAGAGTTCATTGTGGTATGCAATTCAAAAGGGGTGACTCTGATCAAACACCAGCTTGGGTTGATCCAGGGTCATCATAGATTTTGCCAGGCTCTGCCTTCTTCCAAATTTTGGCCCGAAGGCTTTCTATCACAGATGAAGCTGTATGTGGCAGAGCTTGTATTAGGCTGACCATGGACATCTTGAGATACACAGTTCTTGAAACTATTCAACGCACATGTGAAATGTACACATAAACACACCCACAATATACTACTACTATTCTTATTTTTTTTCCGTCTGTATTTAAATTCTATTATGAGCCGAAACCCGACATAATTGAAATAAAGAGAAATAATTATGGTCCTGGTATTTATAATAAGTCATATTAAAGAAAGCCTTGTGATTAAATCTTCCATAGTAACCTAGCTAGTTCTAGAGTAACCTAGTGACGCGCGAGTGCCCAGGCGTAGTGGGTGGCACCGTGTAATAACAACTTCTTCAATTCACTGTGGGTTTATTCGGCAATTCCAGTAAAGAATTTAGTTTTTCCTGGTTATACAAATATAATTGCGGATAAAAATACGTTTAGAGGGTATCGATCCATTGACCCTATATATACCGTACCTTTGATTTTGAAACGATGACCCAATTGAAGTTTAGTTCGAGCTGATTTTTCCAGCGTGCATTTCAAGGGGCAGATAACTTTCATAGCCACCAGTTTTTAGCAATGAAACGTAGAAATATTATGAGATTATTAACAACAGGTCATAAAGGAAGCAGTCAACAATAGGATATTGGTTTTTGTGCGTTTCTTTTGGGCTGTGTGTGCTATAAGTATTGAATGCCGTCTAATTATTAAATCTTCAATAATCTTCGTCAAATTTCATGAAGTGTAAGACATGGCTATGTTATTAAATCTGGACAGCCTTAGTATGTTTATGCGATATAATGAAGACGTTTTTAAGTCATAAACACGAGGCACCCTGTTATTAAATATATAATAACGATCACTAGGGAATTTTCAATATGGTTTACGGGTCAATATAATACGAGTGCTGATTGTTTCATCAATAGTTATCTTCAAGACACTCTAGTGGAGAAATGACATTGAACATTTATCATGGTATGAACTAAAACAATAAACTAAACAAAAATGAAACTGAATTAAAAATTTAAAATAAAATCTAAAATTTTAAATTTAAAATAAAATCTAAAATTTTAAATTTAAAATAAAATCTAAAATTTAAAAGTTAAAATAAAATCTAAAATTTTAAATTTAAAATAAAATTTTAAATTTTAAATTTAAAATAAAATTTTAAATTTAAAATAAAATTTTAAATTTAAAATAAAATCTAAAATTTTAAATAAAATCTAAAATTTTAAATAAAATCTAAAATTTTAAATAAAATCTAAAATTTTAAATAAACTTTTTAATAAAATATAAAATTTAAAATGCAAATCTAAAATTGAAAATAAAATTAAAACTGAAAACAAAAATAAATAAAAATAAAAGACAAAATTAAAAACTGAAAACGTTTATGGATATTAATTGAAAATAGAAACTAATCTTATAAATGTAACATTATAAACTCCAAAATTCGACATGGTTCTTCATAATGTCCTAAATGAATACTCCCGCTTAGTTTAAAGTTCGTTTGCTGTATCGTGAACGAAACCATTTGGAATAAAATAGGTTTCGTGATATGCGGCGGAGTATGCAAATAAAACAAAAAGGACTAGATTTGTGAAATGATTTTTTTTTCTTTTTTTGTAAAAGAAAAAGGCGCTATTGATATTCCCTGGCTTTGAAGACAATATTACTCAAGTAATCCAGTCAATTTTCTCAGCGCAGTAGGGTCGATATTTGAACGAGCACATAAAACTTGTTATACGCTGACCTGTGACCTACAGAATGTCATCAACAGCACCATACACAAAGACTACATCATCATCAAAACTGCATAAAACTGGCTGTCTATTAAATAGAGAATACTGAAGGTGGGCGAGTAGTTAATATAAAATGCTAGTACAATCAGTTTATCTGGCAGATATATTGAGGATCGGATTGGGCCGGAATGGGTAATCCCAAAGTAAAAACTCCCAAAACAAACAAAGGGGAAAAGAAATAAATAAATAAAAAATAATGATGAATAGCGGACACACCATGTGGACTATTTTGTGATTTTCTTGATTGGTCTTTTGCACCAAACAGCACAGAACATAATAAATTACAGCCAGTTTTGCATTTCCTTTTATTTTTAACGATGGGGATCGTTGATATATTATTATGGCTAGTGTGAAATTAAAGTAAACAAATAAAGTTATCAATTCGTTCGTCAAACAAAGTATGCCTTTTTTCGGTGATTAATAGCCATGGTATTGACAGGGCACTATAGCCTAATGAAATGAGCTAACTCACACGGGATATAAAACCTCGTTGTTCCTGACAACACCGCAACTCATTCGTTTAACTTTTCTGTACCATTTAACACTATTTGGAAGCAAACAAAAGAATTCTCAGACGGTACAGAAGACTATCATCAATCACTTGACACTTGTTATGTTTGGTTCTGAAAGACTGTGCAATATATCTGAGAAAGCGACGTTTGTTTCAATTTGGAATTCTGTATGATTTTTTTCCTTAGTGAAGTGGGTGAAATCTACTCCATATAATAAAACAGTGTATGAGTTGTGATTTACTAAAATAGTTTATCAGTTGGGGTTTACTACAATATTTTGATTTGTGGTTTACGAAAATATTTCATGTCAAATCCTCGTTACCCTTGGATATCTTCTAATCAAGTTCCTTTAAAATATATTCGCAATTGTAATTAGCAACGTTAACCTTTCCATTTATTTATTTATTTTAATAAGGACTAGAAATGAAATGAAATGAAATTTAACGTCCTACTGTTCTGCTCCGACTGAGCTAATGAAGACGGGCTTACGCTATGCAGTGTGCTATAAGGGAAATTTTTCCAGGGCAGCGGCACTATGGCCTACACTTATATCGAATTCCAACTGCCAAGAGATCTTTTACGTGCACCCCAATGTATACACGGGACCTTGGTTTTTTCGCCCATCCAAACGACTACACAGCTGTCCTTGCCAGGCCCTCTGTCCTGCACCACTGACAAGGGAAAACCCTGTCAGAAAAATCCCGATGAACTTTCTAGTCGACCCTCGGACTAGCGAGCCAGCATCTTACCCACTTAGCCACCGTGGCTCCCAATAGGTGTTAGACATTGTGAGCTGTACATTTTATTTAATATGTTTCTAGAAAAGAACGTTAAATCTAGACTCCAAAACACGAAGATAATAATTTTACCAAAATACTACAAAGAGGGAAATCCTTTATAATTTACAAACTTGTATTTCTGATTTCATGAATTTTTAGATTGATTAACAACAATCTATGTCGAATACTGAAATACTTATTTTCATTTTTCGTCCCGTAGATGCTGGGACTTTGGTGGTTTACTCTTTCTCGAGTTTTGAAAGAAAAAAAGACAATTTAAATCTGAACTAAAACAGAACACCAGCTTTCAACCAGGATAAAACTAAATCCATTACACGCCTGAATCTTCGGGTAATTTTTTTATCCATGAGATTTTAAAAATAATATATTGTTTTAAATTATAGCATATATTAGAAGTATCCATCAATCAACCAAAGGTATTATCATCCAATACATGTCTATTTGAACTTTTATACATCTATAAAAGGCCAAGATTCTAGAATAACTTACAATTAACCAAAAGTCAACCAGGGTCGCATATGGTTACATGGATACTTGACATAGCACTAAAATCCCAATGATATAAATATTATAATGATGTTGTTGTTTATGATAAAAAAAATATACATTAAAAAGGGTATTTATTTAGGTCCACATTATTAAATAGAGTCTGATTATATCTGTTGTTTTTTATCGATGTTTATACCACCTACGATATATAAACTACTTCTATTAGAAGTTATATTTTAATAAATAATAATAATAATAATAATAATAATTAAGACTGGCCATTAGTTTCGGTTTGAATGTGGTTTTTAAGCGTACACTGCGACAGAAGGCGAATAAGCATTTTCCATATTTAAATTGAGCAACATTATAAGTGTTATACATGGCCTAAGTTGGATACCACCTTAAATACAATATTCGTAGATATGTTGGTTGATTTTAATATTTTAGACCGATATGCTCTTTGGTAAGAGCGTGCCACATAGGAAGAGTAAGAAAGCCACTGTCTTAAAAGCCAAGAGGCCTCATGGTTGGAACCCGGTGTTGGCCGAAAAAGTTCCTCGGGATTTTCCGGTGTGGTTTCTATTGTCAGTGGGGCAATGATGCGGGACAAGGTACGGCATTAGCCGTGCGAGTGAAACGAAAACACGAAGGACTCGTGTTCACGTTGGCATACGAAACCTTGACAATTGGAATTCTTGAAAATGTCAGGGTAAAATTGTTTCATAGAACATGCCATATTCTGGAAGAATGGATAGTGTGCTGGAAGACTGGTACTTGAAGTCGACTTACCTTTCCCTTCTCTTCAGGGTGTTCTCTGTGATGTATATTAAACAAACGACATCCATAACAAGGTGCGTGGAAGTCGGAATTAACACAAGATAAGCAGAATATATAACACACGAGCAGCATCCACACCATCTTCACAAGTCACATTAACTGTACTGTAAGGTTAAATTTTGGCACAACAGTTTTGAAATGTCAACAATAGTTGCTCTTCCTTTACGCTTCTTTTGTAAAATATGAAATCTATATTTATTCCAAAATTGAACTGAGGATGTCGATCTTCTCTTCACAGAAAGTATTCAAACTCCACCGATAAAGAGTATCGTAGAAGTAAACTATGTACTGCACCTTTATTCCTTAAGAATATCCATTCATAATTTCTTCAATGTGTATTTCAGCTAAGTCCCTTACCGTAACCCTGTTCCTACGCCAACGGGTGGGATGAATACGTTTTTTTTTAAAAGCTGGACTTGTGAAACAGTCCTTGTTCAGATATCTGTCAACCAGTACTAACTAGAAATCCTACTAATTGTTTGCATTGACCTATTGATCCACACGTCAACCGTTTCGATTTTTTTAAATGCTATAATTACCAAAAAATCAATTTAATTTCTCCGGTTTTTTATATATTGAGAAAACACATTATAATAACAGGGTTCACGTCAAACGATGTCAAAGGCTCTAGGTTTACTTCTAATATCTAAAACAGAATAAACATAGTTAGCAAGAAAAGAAAATTAATGGCTACATATGAACAATTAACTATTATACTTACACAATCTTGATATTTTCATAACTCGTTAGCCCTATTTCTTTTCGTATGAAAAATAATGTTAAAACATCATAGAAATGATAATAAAAAATAACAGATGAAAAGGAATTTTAAAAAATGGTTTTGACGTCAAGATCTATATGACGTCACGAAGTGATGGCGGTTCGGTAAAAAAGATAGCAGAGCTAATCATTTGAGTTTTCAGCCAATGAAAAAGTTTTATCTTTAAAATATTTCAATTATAATTTTCATGCATACGACCCCTGGATATCTACTTGTCGCGAGATCTGTATCTAATGTATTCGATTTGCAGTAAGTACCAAGGAACTGTCTCCGTAAAAGAAAATCAAAAAAAAAAATAAATCATAAACCTGGAAATCATGGACAGGTTTGAGGAACCCAGACTGATTTCTGTGCTTATGTTTACGACGTTGGACAAGCATGTGTATCCAATTAAACGATTTCCCCTGGGATGACCTTTAAGTGAAGAAGGTCTTGTACTCGACTATGGCCTATTCATGCTTTAAATCCACCCCGTCATGTTATTTCACATCTCACTGATGAAATATCAAAGACGTTCTTTTATGAATCAAGGGCCAATAAACCGACCTTGGTAAATCATTAGATGCCGTTTTTAGGTTTTGCTGACGGCTTTTCGCGGATGAAAAAGCATTCAGAAACACTTAAAAGAGGAGCATATGCAAAAGAAATTTCAATAGGATAAATTTCCTCTTTCTTGGGAATCACACCAACCCCATAAAGTCTTCGATTGGCCTTTTATTGAATATTTAAATGATAGGCATTGATCTCCGACGGCAAGGGTATAATGGGCATCAAATCCGCGTCAATCCATTCTTAAACCGCCACAAAGACTTAATCACCGCCAACTTCCATCTGAAAACTCTCGAGTCCACTTAAACAGCGAGCGGAGATCAGGATAGATTCTCTTCGAGGTTTAATGGTAGTTTTTTAGTCGCAGAATGGGATAAACTATATGAATTCTATGAGTTGTTACAAGACGTATTGGGAAATCTGCCAGGATATTACCACCGGTACCTAGGGTCTTGTTAAACCGCTACAAAAGCATGATATTGAGTTTTCAAGTCGCGCTGAAACCGTGTTGATACATGAGCCAAAGTCTTAAAACGTGAGCTGAATAAAGATGACGGAAAAACGGTATTTGCATCCGCGACTTAACTGCTCAACTAGGAATAAAACAACTTCTGTTGAAGGGAAGTTAAACATGTCGACATTAGAAAATATTGAATCTTCGTCAATCAAATTAACAGTTGCTCATTCACGACATGTAGCTATCACCACGGATTTCCTAATCTGGCGAGAAGTGGTGTAGAAAACATTTTACTGTTTTGTTTAACTTGGCCTTTTGTGTTTTCAGGAATTCGCTCACGATAATGAAACCACCAATTCGCTTATTACTATTTTACTAAATAATATGAAATTGATTATAAATAGGGTTGCTCGCTAACACTGCGATCATTTGTTACAGGATTAATACACCGTATTTTATTTTAGTCTGTTCTACGTGTGCTCATTACCGGGGGGGGGGGGGGGGTCGACTTAACTCTCGACGAGGAAGTCCGAAATTGGAATGCTGGCATTCGCTGGGAATAATAATAATAATAATAATATCGTCATTTATAAAGCGCGTTAATACTGAATAACAGTTTCTAAGGCGCATGTTGGTTGTTATATTCACTGATTATTTACAGATCAGGGTTTTGAAACAAGAATGTTTTAAGAAGACCCTCCACTAGTCAGTGGTGGTGCCTTTGAGGCTGAATAGGAAAGCGTGCCTAGTCGGTCGGATTGTATGAAAAACCTAGGTCCACCGTGTACACATTGCGGTGAGCGTAAAATAATCCTTGATAGTTGGTAAACGAAGAAGAGTAGATGGACGTAACAACAGAGATATCATTTTCAATTAATAATTATGCCCGTCTCAAAATGACATTTTTCATTTCAGTAAAAGGGGATTTATATAGCTCTGATTACATTTCAAGAGAAGGATTAAAATAGATTTTGTTTAACCTTGTCTAAGAAAACATGTCGGGACTATTTCATAAGAAGAATTAATTTCAATATAAATAGCCCGCACTCATGATTAATCAATTTCAGTGCAAGAAAACATAAACAAATGCCCACTGATGCAGGTCTCTTAATATTCCTAAAATAGATGTAAACGCATACCTTTCCTACGTTTCCAAAACGATCACTACAACTGTTCGGTTAATCACTTTGATCACATTAATAACTAATTGCAATATTAGAAAACATAAAAGAATTACAGCGCTCTGCATCCTCAAAATGGCTATTACAGCTTTAAAGGCCAAAATACTCCAGGCTAAAAGGCATATATTATAGACTTTGCACATTCATCACTAGTCTTATATCAAAAAGCATTGTTGGTTCAAATATTGAAACCGATCAATGTATAAGGAAGTTATTACCATTGCTTTATATTGCTTTACGACGTCATCTTTTTCTGCTTTAGAACGCTAACCTGCTAGAGACGAACAACTACTTTCTATCCATGCACATCGAGATCCAGATGGCATATAACTCGTTTTCGTAACTATCTAAACAATATCTTTCAACAGTTATTTAAATAAGGAAAATCTCCGTTAACATGATAGCGCATGGGCGTTATAAGTAAAACGAGACAATGGACCTACGACGTTATTTATAAAGCATTTTAAAGAAAAGCTCCAAGTATTGTTGAAAAGAATACATTGTCTGTTGTGACACCAGATGCTCTTGTTGAGGACAAAACGGAAGTCAGTAAAATTCTCTATTCAATGTTGCCGATATAATTTTTAAATTGGATTTTGTAGTCACTTTTAACTACTTCACATCGTGTCCTCTTTCATTAGAAATCACTAATTATCTCATGTTTCCCGACTTTAATTCCTTTCAAATTTCTATTTTAAATTTTAGACGGCAGGTGTAATATATAAGGATTTAATTGTTAAAATATTTTCTATTTTTAATTCATCCTTAAAAATCCAATTAATTGAACATGCATATAATTGTTTACAACTCCTCAAACATATTCACTGAATATAAAAGCCGCTTGTTGTCATTTGTAACGGGGTCATCTACGGCTAAAATGATGAAACACGTAAGATAACCATTGCAAATGATCCGAAAACATAAATCATTGAAAACGATTCGATAACATAAAATCATTGCGAGTAATTCGATAACGTACTCGATAATGATGCGAACTATTCGATAACATAGATCATGACACACAGGTCGATAACATGAATCATCGCAAATGATTCGATAATATAAATCATTGAAAATGATTCGATAACATAAACCATTTCGAAAGATTCGATAACATAAACCATTTTGAAAGATTCGATAACAATCATTGCAAACAATGTGGTGGTAGACAAAGAGGTAATCACTGAGAATGATTTGAAGGTAACCGATAAGTTTAATTATATACCCTTCAAAAAAGTAGGAGATACTGAAATGCCAATACCTATGCAGGTTGTGACATGATAAATAGTCATGGACACTTGACATGCTTTAAGAGTATGTTCACTGGTGTGTACTATCCTGGCACCGATAGTTTTGCCCTTTGCTCAACGTGCAGGTCGACGTTTCATCTTTCAAGATGATAATGCCAGTGTCCACCACGCTCGTTTCGTAAATGACTACCTCCAGCCTCACCATTTCTCCATGCCTTGGCCAGCCATGAGTCCTGACCTTTTCCCTATAGAGAATGTTTCGGACGTGTTCGTCGACGTCAACGTCAACGTCAACCGACAACACAGCAAGAATTGGCCGTGGCCCTGCAAAAGGCGTGTATCAGATTGCCCCAAATCGTGATTGGACGGTTGATTAGGAGCATGCCACGACGAATTGCTGAATGTCTGCGGATTGGTGGAGCATCAAAAACGTCCATTTTCACTTTTGACAGTGTATCTCTTTGCGAGTGAAATGGGGCCGTCGGATAAGCCGCCCATATAAACTATTTATGTTCATGTGTAGGCAATTGGCATGTTATTAACATACACTGGTTACCTCAAACAAAAACAGCAGTGCATTTCCGCAGTTTTGTATTGTTTCCGAATATATTCAAGAGTAACTAGTTCTGATCATTGCAGTAACCTTCATAATGATTTCTTATACTGTTAATTTTCTCAATCATTTGGAGGAATAAAGATCTTATTTAGTATTTTCCAACTTTTTTGTAGCTTGTCCAAGATAACGAATTTTTGTTTGACCGCCTATAACGAACACGTATAAAGACAACTTGTCCATATTCATAAACGTCTCGCCTGCTGCTTATTCTAGCTATTGATGAAATGACATTATGAAGAATGGGCTTAGCTTTATTAACTAACTTAATTTCAGACAACGCAATCAAGATGTCAGTCAATGAGGCATTGAAACAGATAGCTGAGTGGGGTTCGATGAGTCCAGAGTTAAATTGTAATCACGTTTAGGAAAGACCAAGGAGTTATTGAAGGTCGATGTCTATAAATCATTTAAGAATATTTTCATAATATGACAAGTAAAGGATTACAGCTCACAGCATCGTCAACACATTTGGTGGTAAATGTACGAGGCAAGGCGTCTAGCATTTAAAATATAATCAATTTTAAGGCACGAGGAAGATGTATTATTTGTCAATGATAAAAACCCATTTAACAAACTGTCATAATAATTATAATACATCTTAAAATTGAATGGATTGGTTTTTAACGTTTCGTCGACATGTTACTTAAAGATGCATTATATAAGATTTAGATAAAGTGCGGGCCGTTCTTGCTATAATAGTTCAAAAATCGATATGTTGAAAATTTCAGTCAAATTACTTACATTGAGCGAAGTTATGAGTGTTTGAAGTTTGAACAAAATTGTCTCGAATTCAAGTACCATCGCTACGATAATAATCAAAGTCTCGATTGTCCAAGTATTAAACATCGAGCGTGTTCCAAACCCCTACAATATCACGACCAATCGGTGGCCCTATGAGTTGATTATAGGTTTGTCATGTGAATATATGCCTAACTGATAATTTATATAACATTTGATACCAAAACTGAAACTTGCAAAATGAAAATTTAAGTCTTACATGCATGTTTAAGTTATTTTGAAACTACATTACGATCACATGGGCTGTACACAACGTGAGGTGTCATAGAAACATTTAAAGATACGTCCTTACCATTAAAAGAATTACAAATACAAGCAGAGGCAACACTAGACGATGAAGGGCTGTTCCAAGATATGTAGTAAGAAAAGAGTGGATGGGTCATACGCCGGATGTGGCTATCGGTTTTGAGGTTATTGCCGCTTTCTACAACCCATGGTACTACAATTACTGAATAACAGAGTATTTAGAAGATTAGACTCGTATCGAATATGTAGTAGAATTTAGAGGGGCAAGAACAAGTTGAATTGAACAAATAACAGAAATACATATTCAACGAAATAATAATATACTTCTAATTGGTCTTCGAAAAATACTAAAGTGGTTTTTCAAGTGGAAGTTAATTGTACGAAAAGTAAACTGGACGGTGCCATTAACACGGTCAATAATAGAAGACCGATTATAGACAGATATAACAAGAAATGAAAAACAAGACACGCCCGCATGACTTTACCATTCTCTGCTACATCATTAAGCCACAATCGCTTAACGTCCATTATAGTAAATCTCTAAACACTGAATTGGTTTTTAATATCTACGTATCCATCATCATTAAGGTTTGCGTTTCGCCTTTTAAAGCCCTCATTTAAACACGAATTGCATCCATGGTAGACTTTGTAAATCATCTAGTACCAAAAAAGATTCAACCATGAATAATTCTGCCTGTAATTCATTGGGCATGGCGTTATGAACACAACAATTGGGTATTCTGCTGCATGCTTATTTGCTCTCAAATGTATGATCATTTCATTTAACAACGAACTGATTCTGGCTGTTTGGAAAAGGTCAAATGCAACTTCGCATTTGTGTTCTAAAATAGAATCACATCAGTGTTACGAAAACGTTCATCCATCCATAAAAGCAGTACAAGTGTCTTCAAAGTGATGCCAAATTAGACTACATAACTATTATCCTGTCGTGATCAGTGCCTATAGGGATATTTTCTCAGTAGTTTTATTTCCAAACAATCTGGCACTACCGATTTCATCCATGAAATAGTTCTGTATTAGTTACAGGACGAGAAGTAAATATTATGTCAAATAATGGCAAATCACGCTCGTACACCACAAAAAAGCACCTTTACTGACAAGTGAAATTGTTGTGTTTTCTATGAACTTAAAGCAAAATAATTTACAGTTTCAAAGCTTTCTCTGACACATGCGGTGACATAACCCCAAAAGAAAGTTGTTAAATTTGGTATGTTGACGGCTTAGTCATCTGGCATTTAGCAGATATAAATATCTTCGTGACATATTGTGTGCGTAATAAACCTGCACCCCACCCTATTTGTTTATATAATTTGAAAATTCCACATATAAATTTTATGAACTATTGCAGGCTGTTAGTCTATCCATCCCTTGATTCAATTCAATAAAATCATTTTGCCATTTAACCTAGTTTTAGTGTAATGAGCTTCACAGTGCACGTAATTATTCTCACATTACCATTCGCGAATCAGGGTGTTAGGAACTTTTCAGTGATATAACTAATAGACAAATCCAACAGAGAACGTTAATGAAATACGACAGTGGATATGTACACTTCCGTGCCTCCAATGGTAGTTACGATGTTATTGTGTGAGACGCGAACCTATCTTAATCTGATCCTTTCATATTTTCGGTATATCCCAAATATGAACGGTCAAAATTTTATGAAATTTCCCAGACTGACAGAATTTCCAGTCATTGATTCTGTGCAATTAAAATCATTTTGCCACCACAGGTAGTTACGTGTTATTAAATGCATAGTGTACCTAAGCTTATTCTGGCCATTGAATCCGGACACTGGGAACTGTGCGGTGATATAAGAAATATACTGGCATGTTTACCCGTGATATAAACATCTTTGTACCACCAAAGCTACGTTGTCATATTTTAGTTTGTTCACGGTAATAATAGAAGGTATTATTATATTCTAAAAACTTTCTGAAATTCATCACATGGGCTTGTGACATGAAAGATATTCTGTCACAAAAGTTAGCCGTGGTGTTAAGGAATTTGTAGTGCAAGTGGCGATTTTATATTCCGGCAAATATTTTACTTATCTGTCGATTAGGTGTTATAAACATCATCTTTCTAACAAAGCCATTGTTGATGTTATTGTGTGGCCAGTTAGACTAATGGCACATACTTTAGTTAATTGAAGATTTGTTTCTTTTTTTAAAAAAATGTCATACATTTCTCAATTTGTCCATCTGGATAAAAAACGGTAACCACTATCATCTGGATACATAAATAGAGCCCCGATACGCTTCGTGCAATCGAAGTTGGATAACTCTGAAAACGGAAACGGTAGTGCAACACCACCATGCCTATGTCACTCCCCGGTTCGAGCTGCCCATATATATCCCAAATTTCAGCCCTAGTGTAGCTGGAGCCACGGTGGCTAAGTGGGTAAGACTCTGGCTCACTAGCCAGGAGGTCGGGTGTTCGATCCCGGCATTGGGCGAGAAAGTTCATCGGGATTTTCCGACGTGGTTTCCCCTTGTCTGTGGTGCAGGACGGATGGGGTGAAAACCCGAGGCCCCGTGTATACACTGAATGTACTTAAAAGATCATTTGGCAGTTGGAATTCGATACAAGAGTAGGCCATAGTGCCGCTGCCCAGGCAACATTTCCCTCATAGCACACTGTATGGCGTATACCCGTCTTCATTAGCCCAGTCGGACGTTAAACCCCATTTCATTTCATTTCCTAGTGTAGCTGCACACACCGAGCAGACAAGCAAACAAATAAGTCACAAATATACTCTTCAAAGTAGGTAACCCTAGGTAGGTAGACCAATTGCCTACACATGAACATAAACAGTTCATATGGGCGGCTTATCTGACGGCCCCACTTCACTCGCAAAGAGATACACTGTCAAAAGTGAAAATGGACGTTTTTGATTTTTAGCTTAATAATGAGTAATTGCTTCACCAATCCTCAGACATTCAGTAATTCGTCGTGGCAGTGCTCCTAATCAACCGTCCAATCACGATTTGGGGCAATCTGATCCACTCCCCTTGCAGTGCCATGGCCAATTCTTGCAGTGTTGTCGGTTGATGTTGACGTCGATGAACACGTCTCCCGACCATGTCCCAGACATGCTCTATAGGGGAAAGGTCAGGACTCGTGGCTGGCCAAGGCATATGGACAATATGGTGATGCTGGAGGTAGTCATTCACGACACGAGCGCGGTGGGCACGGGCATTATCATCTTGAAAGATGAAACGTCGACCTGCACGTTGAGCAAAGGGCAGAACTATCGGTGTCAGGATGTGGTCACGGTAGTACACACCAGTGACTATTCCTTGAACAATATGCAAGTCCGTTCTGCCAGTCATCGTGATTCCTCCCCACACCATAACAGACCCACGCCCAAATCTGTCATGCTGTCTGGCGTTAGCGTTAGCATGACGCTCATTTACACGCCTCCAAACGCGAGCACGCCTATCGGTGAAATCCATAGTAAATCTGGACTCATCTGCGAACATTACACGCGCCCATCGGCGTTATCCCAATTTCTACGCTGCCTACACCATTGACGCCTGTTTTCCATGTGCTGGCGAGTTAATAGGGGAACAACATGCGGTCGTCGCGCATGCAAATGGGCTGCATGTAGCCGATTTCTAATCGTTTGGGGTGTATCTCGAATTCCTGTAACTTGGTACAAGTTTACAGAAAGCTGATTGGCCGTTTGTCCTCGATTTCGCAGGACCTGTGTACGAATATATTGATCCTGGGCTTGTGTAGTGACTCTAGGACGACCTGAACGAGGTCTATCATCAACATTGTGTGTTTGTTGGTACCAGTTCCACAGTCTGCTAATCACAGACTGTGACATATTAAGCATGTTGGCTACTGCTCGCTGTGTAGAACCCATTTGAAGCATGCCAATAGCACGTAGACGTTCATCATGTTGAAGAAGTCTCAATGCAAATTAAACGTAACACACTAAAGCAAAGATATGCTAAACAGTAAATCTTATGCAAGAACCGATAGGAAAGCAAACATGAATAGGATAAACCAGCACGAGACAGTTTTCACCAGCCCTTCCTTGAATTGTCAAATTTGACAGTGAACCCCTCCCACGTGTATGGTGCTATTGCGTGTCGCACTTGCACCTCAGTGGTCCTGTCGGGGCGATACGTTCTTCATCTGTGAACATACTCTCAAAGCCTGTCAAGTGTCAATGACTATTTATCATATCACAACCTGCATAGGTATGTTGACACATTAGTGATTAATTCATCACAATTCCAAGACATTTAGAGTCTGTACACAGTATCTGGTGTGTCCACCGCGAGTGTCAATAACAGCAGCGCAGCGTCTGTACATGAAGTGGACCAGACGATTGATGAACGCCATTGGCATCTGGAACCACACTCTCAGAAAAGCCTGGCGCAATCCATCGGCTGTGTTTGGTCCCAAAGATGTTCAATCGGGTTTAAGTCGGGGCTAATAGCTGGCCCGTGCATAACGTTGGCAACGTTCTGCTGTAGAAAATCCCGAGTTACTCTGGCGATGTGAGCACGGGCGTTGTCATGCTGGAAAACGTTGTTTCGATGACGTGCGAAAATGGTATGACGTGGGGTCTGACTTGATCGATGTAGCGCACTGCTGTGATGCCGCTTCCTCTCCCTGGACCAAGAATATGGAACACCACAGGACCCACTCTCTGGTTCATGACGATTCCACCCCAAACCATTATGCTTGGACCTCCCCATGAGTCTTGTTCCATAACACATTATTGGTCAGAATAACGCTTGTCACGACGACGGCATAATTCTGGTCCTGCCATCTGCAGTTGATACGCAATACCGACTCTCATCTGTGAACAGAACAGTTCTCCATTGCCCGTGTCGCCAGTTCTAGTGTGACGTTCACGTCGATGGCGAGGGGTGAGGATCAGTCCACGGTAAGGTCTACTGCAATGGATGTTCTCTCTAGTCAGACGTCAGCGCACTGTATCGGTACTGATTGGTCTTCCGTGTGTTCCCACTGTCTGGCGTGCTGTCCCAGATGCCCGTGTGAAGGGATTCTGCACGTGCTGTCGCACAACATGGCGGACTTGTCGCCTTGTGGTAACTCTTGGTCTACCAGTTCAGGGGCGATCATCCGTGGTGTCGCTGCAGTTCTGGTGTCGTTGGGCAAACTGTGGCCGTTCACGTCGATGGCGAGGGGTGAGGATCAGTCCACGGTAAGGTCTACTGCAATGGATGTTCTCTCTAGTCAGACGTCGGCGCACTGTATCGGTACTGATTGGTCTTCTTTGTGTTCCCTCTGTCTGACGTGCTGTCTCAGATGACTGTGTGAAGGAATTCTGCTCTGCACGTGCTGTCCCACAACATGGCGGTCTTGTCGCCTTGTGGTAACCCTTGGTCTACCAGTTCGGGGGCGATCATCCGTGGTGTCGCTAGAGTTCTGACGTTGTTGGGCAAACGGTAGCCGTTAACGTCGATGGCGAGGGGTGAGGATCGGTCCTGGGTAAGGTCTACGGCAATGGATGTTGTCTCTAGTGAGACGTTGGCGCATTGTATCGGTACTGATTGGTCTTCCGCCGTGTGTTCCCAATGTATCATTAAGTCTGTCACAAGTTATCAACACAAGTTTATAAAGTAACAAAAAACGAGGCTCTGCCGAGTTTTTTTTTACTTTTTCAACGAGTGTTGATATTTTTTGATATCAAAAAAGACGAGTAGGAGATTTTATTTATCACCCAATCCCTTCTTACATGCACATATAGATAAATTTAATTCTTTGCTGTAGATTTCACTTTTACTGAACATTACGGCGTAGTGATACATCATTTTTTGACAGCAATTCAACCATTGCAAGGTCCTTTATATTGACCCAGTGTTTCCACCAAGGTCAATTGAATAACAATAGTTCATTTTTGATTTAAAAAAAAGTTATTTTTAATAAGAAATGAACTGTTCTTTGAAAATAAAAAAAAGTATTTCCTTTTCAACTGACCAATCAAATTCATGTAAAGCGATATCTCCTAAGGATATATCGCAGTAGATTATGAAATATATCACACAAGCGATATCTACTGTAGAATGTATTATTGGGTGATAAGGAGCCTTATTGCTCAGGTAAATTTGGAGATGTGGTCACAAATATACAATAAAAACATTTGGCAAGTTTTATGCAATGTGTCTATTCAGAGTAACATACCAACCTGACGTTTATTTTGCTGCTTAGTAAATGTGAACAAATGTGATAATTTCTCACAAACTGCTGCTAATCAGAAACTTGTGATATTGCTCTGCAATGCCAAATAGGATGTCTAAAATAAAATTGAATTCCCACTCGTATTTCACCTTTAATTAGTCCAAATAGATTTATGTTGTAAAAAGACTTGATAGCAGATGGCTTTCTGATTACTAAACATGAGAAATTAAAACAGCCTTGGGATATAAAATTGATTAAATTTAGTAAGAACCTAATTCATGTCAATCCTCTTTGGAAAAGATATTTGATGTTTTGAGAGAAATAAATTTAAAGAATCTGTCTCACCGGAAAACGAGAAGAGTTAATTTTTGAATAATATCATATCAACAAAGCATACACTGGCCATTTTAGAGTAAAGTTATTTTCACGAGCTTCCTTTAAATTAATTGAAAACCACTAAAAGTTCTATAATTTAAAAAGTTAGTATCTCATAGCAAATGCTAGGCCGATTTGCTTCAAATACCCCTGGAAAAGACCAGGAGACGATACCACGCGGTCAATTGTATTTGAATACCATTTTATTCTGTACAATTCCTAATCCATTAATCTGTATTATTGAACATTTAATGTTGAAAAGGCATCTAAAAATATGAAAGTACATTAAATATGCAAAAACACACCATATGGAGTCTTTAGCTGGCAGAGGGGAAACCCGAAAACTTGGAAATCCACGAAATTAGGCAGACGACCCTACTCCTTGACACTACAACCCCCCGTCCATCAAGGTAATAGTTATAATAAATGTAGTACTTTGGTCATTGGGATCATATTGTGTCTTTGACTAATTGTTGGTTGATGACGCTTTCTATTAGTAAGTGCAGGAGGACTACACATATAGAGTCAAATCCCACGTACTAATGAAAGTAAAATGACATGTTTATATATATATATAACGGTCAGTCTATAACGTACAGAAATAAGGGGGGTATAAACGATGGTGTTGAGCGGAATTGATCAGATCTCACGATATAGCGCGCACGTGCTAACCATTCGGCCATCCATTCCGGTTTGAACATCTAGCTTTGAGTTTGAACACCCAACGACTTTTCAGTACTTAAGACCCGCTTATACCAAAACTTAAACAGTCCGACAGGTCGTCCCAGACGCTCCTTTGTCATCCGTGTGCTGTTATCCGACAGATTATAACCGACGAGAAATTAGCCTGGCAGATACAAATAATCCTTTACCTTAAAAACTATATTTACCATTGTGTTACCGTGCCCTTTGAATTATGTTAATCAAACAGCAAAATTGTAGATTATCCGTGATCTCTCATTAAAAGAAAGCGCAATGCCTACCTACCAACCCATATGACCAATCTGATTACAATGCAGATCTATATTTCGTTTCGTTATTTTATATTTTCGATGGCCTACACTATATGATGATCTGACCAGATGTACTTGGAGGTCACGTCAGGGGTCATACATGCGGCTTTTGACACTGTGTCGACAGACATTGATTAATCAATCAGCGTTGACGTTTCTAGGGGTTTACCCACAGTTCCGTGCAGAATACGCCAAGAACTCGCCGTAACAGACCGTTTCATTGGCTAATTCCTCACATCAACTAGAACGGCTGTTCTTTTTAACAACTCTTCCAGATCCTAGTGTTGTGAAGTTAAGTAAAACGAAATATTGAACTATTAAAAAACGAAACGAAATAGGATTAAATCAGATTGGCATATGACCCAACATTTCTAGAACTCGTTGATTCAAACCGGATACAGAGCTTCTATCTTAACTATATTTACAATCTATTTACTACGCCCTATGAAATATTATGTAATCCTACCAAAAAAAAGGTAGATTTGTTATGATCTCAGATTTACAGAAAACATAATACCTACCCACAACGTCATTCGAAGCACCCAACAGATTTGGATCCCGTAGATTCAAACTGGACATAGAGATGTCAAGCCTGTATAATATGATGATGTTCCTTTCTAAGAAGATACAGTTTTAGTTTGTTTTTAAACATAATACTCTTCCTATTTTATGCTTTTATCTTACAGACTCGTAGCTCATACAACAAACTTTTATAATAGTATGTGTTCGTAGACATATATTTTCTTTAATGAAGGAAACTCGCCCCTTATTCCTCTAATGGTATTATGACAGATATTCGATATCTCAGTCGCTTTCAACTTGTAATTGTGTATATTGTAAATAACGTTGGCATTCTAAGAGCACAGCGTGATCGTTACAATAAGGGTTAAAAGATGAGAGAGAGAGAGAGAGAGAGAGATATATATATATATATATATAGATATATAGGGGGAGGGGGGAGGGTAATTCTAAATCTTTTCGAGACTAACTTGGTATATTGTGATTTTAAAAAATAAAGGCTCAATTTCCCAAAGATTTCAAAGTGTACGCTTAATCTGATGTATACACACAAATTACTTGGAAAATCTGGTCCAATTCAGACACAAAATTAATTTCTACGTCTGGTTACACAATTAATTTCTACATCTGGTTACGCACGAATATAATGCAAAAGTTATTAATAGATTTGCTCTCCCTTTTCCCTTTCACCCTTTTGCGCAGCGATTTTTGTTGACTTTTTGCTGTAAAATCAACGAAAAGGGTTTGAATCAACATTTTCTGCCAGGTTTTAACGAATATTCATGATTTTGAAGCGGAAGGATTACTATGCTGAAATGTAGGACGGACAGTTGAATGTTTATTAGTATTCTACTTACAGTTTGTGTATCACAAGATTTCCATGGTGAACCTCAATACATGCTTTTGAGCAACTGGTTGCCACATGTTGGTTCATCTGTGATAGAAAGCGTTCAACCCAACGGAAATTTTGGGAAAAGTTAGAGTCGGTCCAAGAGACGAGAATTAACATTTAGAGTCAATGTGGAAATTAATGGTTTGATGTGGTCAAAAAACCAGATTCCAGTCTGTGTTAGTTTAATATCAACTCGGCTGTAAAAGTTTATTTTGTCGATGACGCTATAGCACAATTACCAGTAAAATACTCACAAGCTTTGGTACACAGAAAAAGTAAAATTCTTTTCGTATTCAGAAACGAAAACTGATGCTACGTACGACCGTTTTACAGTTATTGACGATTAGTATGTGGTAATCTGAACATCACTTGCTGGTATTGCGCTGATAATAGACAGTGACGGACAACTGCCCAATAAAACAAAGCCAGAACAAATGATAAATCAATTAGTTTTCAGTTTGCCTTATTAAAGTTTCCGAGAAAGACTGTAATTGTAGGCACAGACAGCAACAAAAAATAAACGCTGGTAATATTTCTCTAGCTAATTAATATTTGCTCTTAAACTATCTTAATTTCTTTCACACATTTATTTACTTTTCGTTTTGTTTTAAAAGGTTCATATATAGCTTACCAGTTTGGTTGATATACGTTTACTAATTCAAATGCTTTTTTTGATATTTGCTCGTAAACTATCTTAATTTCTTTCACACATTTATTTACTTTTCGTTTTGTTTTAAAAAGTTCATATATAGCTTACCTGTTTGGTTGCTATCCGTTATTAGCATCACAAGACTTGCTTCGTATTCTGGACTTCCTCGGAGACATCGTCAATTTAATGGAGATGGTCTTTCGTTTAATTCTAGTTAAATACTTAATTCACTCCGTGCAATTATTTACAAGGACATTCGGTCCTCTTTACCACTGCTCTTCAACCTACTTTTACAATGTCTTCCCAAGTCAGGGAAATTACTTTTAAGCGACATCCGCGGCTTTCAATATTAAACTTAATTAAATCGGGCGAACCTTCTTTAATTTACACTAGAACGTTGGTTGTCGTTAAAGATTAAAGATGCCAATCATTTGCGACAGGAATATTGGCTAAATTCCCTCAACTCGGTTCCTATCTGTCGCTGCGTCAAACTGTATATTAATCTGAGCACGTTTTCCATTATAAAGTTTCTATCATGTCTAGTATTTTTTCCAAGACAAGGGTCGTGTATATTGACGATTTACAGCATGTAAAGATTTATTAAGATCGTTTATGATTATCCAGAAAGACAAAAAAAAAGACCCATTCCATCCGATGTTTATTTCTCGACATTGACGCGTTAATCGAATGTCAAGGTTCATTAAGCTGTGCGCTATTGATGCTCTTCGTGTTTGGTTTCCAAATAGATTACCACTTTACATTTTATCCGGACCACGGTGGTTGTGTGGCTGTGGCACTCAGGGGCGTAGCAGCGTTTTTCATTTGGGATGAGTGGGTGGGGGGGGGCGCTTATATAAACTTTGTCAAACCTTCTACTGAGTGTAACGAGTCAAAAAATTAATAAATAGATACAGCAGTACTTGTTTCAAGACTGTATCTGACGGGTGTTATAGATAAACAAAAATAATAGGAGCGTATTTAAAGAGAAAGTATTATGCAACAAATGTTTTTTTACTAATTTACACTGCTTTATGGAGGAAGGTATGCTATATAGTACTGGCGAAGATACATAGTCTATTGTCAAGCTAAATACACATATCCGATGTACAGATTTAACCCATTTGATGTACATTGTATCAACAAAACATTACAACCCCCCACATTCAAATACAATCCTTCTTACGAAGATTGGTATTGAAATATCAGCATCATGCATCTTCAGTTCGGGATGTACTGCATGGCCTGACAAAGACACCTATTACTTTCGACTGTTAATGACAAGAGGGGGAATGACAGTAGGAAACCTGTATCAAATAATATATAATATTTGAAGACTTTACTGTTTGAGATGTTATCATAGGATGGACTTTTGTGGCAGGTTCTAGACCTCCCATCCCCACTCCTCACGTTTGACTGCATTACATATTATACAATACAAGCAGGCAAATTATTAACTTACATTGATCCAAATGAATATCGTAGTGTATTTCTTCGACGTCGGCAGGCCAAAAAATTATCGCGAATCTTTAAATATACTTCGGACCATTCCCAAGATTCTTCTGTTAGCGTCCAAAATTTACCGAAATCATGCTGTGAATGCTATCAACAATGAATATCCAATATTGACTACTTCGGATGCAGGGCATCGTTTTATTCCTAGCAAATCGAAGGCCGGTCAAGCCCTCTGCTGGAATTCCTCTCTCGATTCCCATCTGTATTTATTCTAAACATTATATATGAAATACTCTCACGTAATTTAGTTTTGTCGAATGTTCCAATATAGATAAACCTCATTTTTCGATGTTGCTTTAAGTAGTTACCCAATAACTAAGGAATAATTTATACTCGACTCTACGAGTAGTTAAGTAAACCGAACAAGCTTGGAATAAATGATTCCCCCAAAAAAATGTAAATTTAAGTATTGGATAGACGGACCTACAGGAAGTATACGATCACATTAAAATTTAACATCAATGCCAAAAAGTAACGGGGCAGACTTTATATGGTTTCCACAGTAAAAGTGTCATTGATATATTTCCACATCGGGATTCGAAAACAGGGTAAAAATCGTAAATAACCGTATATTTGTCTTGTTTGAAGATAACAAAGTGTGTCGATGAGATGTTGAACCCTGTGCCTTGATTGGTGGTGTGTAGGGGAGAGGTAGAGGAGCGACAGATCCAAACATCTATTTCAGGGGACTAGCCAATCAAAGAGAGAAATTAAAATAAATTGATTAATGTAGCTGATTTATATTTAATTTAAATAAAATGTTTTTTCGGCTGTTTTACCCCTGCCTTCCCTTCTCACATTTCTCGGGGGAGGGGGTGGTGGTGGTGGCCGAATGGTTAGGGCGTGCGCCTTGTATCATAAGGTCTGTCATTGAGTCAGCTGGCCTTGTTTCGATTCCCTGATTGTACAAGGAGTTGGGTCGCCTGTCCAACCTCCCACTGCTAACGACCCCTACTACCGAAATGACCTAGTTGTGTCGAGTGGCCGCTTAACTCTCTCTCTTTCTCCCTCTCTCACACACGCACACACACACACCCACACACACGCACACACACCCACACACACACACACACATTTCTCAGTAACAGGACCTATACTTGAGTCATGGGGGCATACTATGAGGTTCGCCCCGAGCATCGTCAAACCTCTGCACGTCACTAATTTAAATTTCGTTACAGTGAATGGTGAATAGTTTTAAATAATTAGGCAATTACAGAAAAGTTTTGAAGAAACAACTAACGATACTATTTTCTTTCAATTTTATTCGTTTGTCATTTTAGTTTTGAAATTGATGGGAATCTATTAGAAGTGTTGACTGTCTGGTCTGACCTATCTCCGTTCAGTGCTTAATCAAACATGACGGAGTTGTATTTTGACGGATGGGATGAGAGTCAAGAGACTGATAAGCTATCTTCAGCTTAACCACATGATTTCCTCCCCACTTCAATTACACGACAATTATAATTTAATTTTTACCGAGAAGCTGGTTTTACAGAGATCCAGACGAGGATTATCTGCTCTCGACACTATCTTTTTTAACAACTGAATGAAATGGAAATTGTGACTTAACCAGCACACGATAGGTAAAGTTGTTTATAACAAACGAACCGTTATTCAGATTCATGTTGCCACCCTAGTGAAATAAAATGTTATGAATTGGGGTTTAATGCCTATATACTTTCAGTCAATGGACTAATAAAGATGGTCATACGTCATACATTGTGTTATGGGGGTAATTTTGCTCGGGCAGCGGCGTTTATCCCTACTCTGTATCGGATCCCAACTAACTAGGGTCTTTTACGTCCCACGCCGCTGACAAGGGTACTACCACCACTGTAGGGTCTATGTGATGCAGAATGAGTCACCTAATACTAAAGCATACCAAAAGATTCCAACTGAATGTATAGATATATGAAGCTTCTAAAGAACACGCCAAAAACTTTTAACAAACCACCAAATGTGGCATCGATTAAGATTTTCGAAATGTATAGTTTATTATATATACACACGACTTAAAGCTTAGGTTCCTAGAAAAAGTCTGTGTTGGTGCTTTTATCTCTTACTTCCAGGCGCGAATTTACGACATGAACGTTATGTCAACTTGAATAAAACTGCTTTTCGGCGGGATAACGATCGGCGGACAACTATATAGGCAATGCGATCTATGTTCTACCGGGGAGTTCAGTGTTATATGTTCACATTCATTGTGAGGTGGGATTGTGCATGGCGCTCCAGATTCGGACCCCGCTATTCACAGCTTCTAGATTCGCTTCTGCTTGCTTTGATTTAGGTATCTGATCTAGGTGACGCTAGCTAATAAGAAACGTCGATTTGTTACAGCAGTATAGCAATGGTTAATGAGCTTATAATGTTTCTGACCAAAGCTTCTGTTAAAACTAATGGATTTGAAATAAAGTGAACTCGTATTTGTTGTGAATTATAAACGTACTACACTACCCTCCCGCCCATTGAAATGGCATTACAATTGACTATCTGTGTTATGTTGGTCTCATATAGACGGACACAATACTGTTACTTTGGTACATTTAGCTACCGTAGAATATTTTCTACTGTTCACTTCGCTCTGCCTTGTTTTTGAATTCGTTAACAAATCAAGAATCATCCATGTTGATCGAGTTACATTTCTTTTGTGCTTGACGTTGATTCCGGTATATTAACTTATATGGGAGGCGAAAAAATTGATTTTTATTATAGTCTCCTCAATCTCTACGTTCTACATAGCCTTCAATTTGAAATTCTTTGAAGTCGGAAGCGGAGACAATTTGGGGTTTGGAGAACAAGACCATAATTTTATAAGGATAACCGTTGAAATTATTTGATTATAAAATTAAACTCGGTCACGAAGTGTACAATGTACAAATGAAAACATGAAATTCAGCCACATAAATATAACAAACAGAAGTCTAAACAAAAACAATGGCCCAGCATTAAAACCCAAAATGTCAAAATCAATTATGCTTCGGACATTTGTGTGGCGGGACCTTTAATTTGTTTAAGAATTTAAGCAGAATGTTAATGCAATCAATGCTTGTAATATTCGTCTGCAGAGTTTGATAATAGAATATATTATAATACATGTCTAGACCGATTTCTTCTGTAATCTCTAGACACTCTAAACACACTCAAGTATTAAATGACATTTGCAAATAAACTTCGGATCATTAATTATAAGTAACCTTTCAATGAGAAATTGGCGCTGCCATCTAGTAGGAAAGGTTAAGCCTGATAATAAAATGCAAGTTGGAAATCGGAGTTCGGTTGCATTTTTAGAAAAGTGAATTATGCCAGTCATATCGAAATGGAATGAAATAAATGGGGTTTAGCGTCATACTTTTCTGCAACAACCGGAGGAACGTCTAGGTCGTCGCGACTATCGTCAAGTAGGCTACCTTACCGTATATGGCTTTATATATTTGAAAATAAGAAAAGAATAAATAAATAATTGAATAGGATTTATAGAGGTGTTTTATAGCTCTTTTAAAATCTTTTCCGAGTCGTATACTGAGTCGTTGTAATGAACCTATACCCCAAGGATCGTGAGAAATCGGTAAGAAATCACTCAACGAACACAAACAGGTAGCCTATGCTGCAGATTTGACCGATCAAGCTGAAAACCTTTTCGTTAGCAACCTATTCAGAGTAAAGACCAGAATCGCCCAAACTCATCTATATATATCTACCAATAAAATCAAACGTTACATGTATAAAATGAAAGTGTATAGAATATATTATATGGCACACTACTACTACAATATTAAGCTATTCTTTTAGCTTAGAATTGAGGTGTAATTTCGGATTATTCTTAGCATCTAACTACATTTATTCTAAAATGTAATAAAATAAAATTTCCAAATATTATTATTAAAACTTGGCACAATCATATAGGGGTGCATATGAGATTAAAGCGATAATTTCATATTTTCTAAGAAAGTCAAAACATAACTATTTCTATGTCTTTTGCTCAATAGATTATCTACTAGCTGGGGCTAGATGTAGAGTAACGAATCTGCCGAGGTTTGTCGAGTGCGTCTTTCTCGACAGCAAATAACGGCCTTAAAATTAATCTTAGATGTAAAACATACTGCCCACGTTTACCCTCGACTAGACACATTGAAAATTCTCGACATAATCTAATCAATGTTTATTTATCTATAAAATTCTGCCCTGATTTCTTATTTGACCTCTTACAATATTATCAAACTCCTTATAATCATCTTAACAATAACCCTACTACTCTCAAGCCAAATAATATTAATGTGTAGTTAAAAGCAGTATACGCTTCAAAGGACCCAAACTATGGAATTCGCTGCCGCCCTCTTTAAAAACTTTAAATAACTTGAATCTTTTCAGGAAAAAAAACTTCTCCTTTACCTTAAATCTACTAGATTTATATTATCCTAAAAAGCCCCCCCCCCCCCCCCCCGCGGCTATATTTCTTAATACATGTATTATTAGTTGGCACAGTCATTTTAAAGGGACGCGCTCTCAACTTGAACATATCCAGTTTTCCAACATTCTAAATGCCAAGCGAGACCGATATTTTTCGAAGTTCGAATTCTGATCATCGTACAAAATTCCGAGCCTCCAACGAAATATATTCCGTAAGATAAGTAAATATGCTTTCCAAATATTATAAACAAAAGTTGGCACAGTCATATTAAAGGCGCGTGCTCTCAACCCGAACATAGCCAATTTTTAATATTCTACATGTAAAGATATACCGGTATTTTTCAAAGTTCAAATTCGGATCATCGTACAAAATTCTGAGCATCCAACCATGGACCGTGTATAGATGGACAGGCAACGTCCACGAAGTCTTTAGAATTATGTGCAAGAGGCAGAGAATCCGACCAATGGGACTCGTTGCCTGTCCATCTATATACGGTCCATGATCCAACTAAATATACTCTAAAAGGTAATTAATTAGGCTTTCCAAATATTATTAGTAAGAGTTGGAACAATCATACTAAAGGGGTGCGATCTCAACTTGAACACTGTGAATTTTTCAATGTTCTAAAGGGAAAGACAGTTAATATTCCAAGTCGAAATTCGGACCATCGTATAAAATTCTGAGCATCTATCTATATATATTCTGAAAGATAATTAATCAAGCTTTCTAAATATTATTAGCAAAAGTTGGCACAATCATATTAAAGAAGTGCGCTCTCATCCTAAACATAGCCAATATTTAAGATTTATTTTAAAGAGAAAGACCGTTAATATCCGGAGTCAAAATTCGGACCATCGAATAAAATTCTGATGATCCAACTAAATATATTCTGAAAGGTTATTAAATAAGCTTTCCAAATATTATTAGTAAAAGTTGGCACAATTATATTTATATGACTCCAAAGTACCATATGTTTCTATGTCTGTACGTGTTTGGGTAAAATAACTATCATAGTATTCGTAGGCGATAACTATAACTATGCCACAGGCCTACGTCGTCAATTCTCAATACAGCAATACAAAACACCAAAACAATATCAACTGATTCAACGATGTATTCTTTCTAATATCTATCTATGTCATTACAATATCTAAAGTTACTACAGGTCTACAGCAGAATCTTTCTATAATCTATCTAAATAGTCGATCCATTCTGTAATACTATAGTTGGGTTCCATTCAAATGCATTGCACCAAGTTGAAGTACTGAGATTGAGTACTGTGCTTGAGTACTGAGATTGAGTATTGAGATTGACTGAAAATATAAATATGATGTCCTTTAACTATACTAAATTACAAGTTATTCGTACTATTATATTGAACGCTAAGGCTTATTGGCCTTTGACCTCTGCAACTGCACAACATCCTGACACATTTTATGGCATGACAATGACAATTTGCAACTTGGATGATTTCTTATGCATAAGCCCGTTCCTACTATATGTAGTAGGGTTTTATATTCTCTTTAAATATTTTAGTAGGGTTTTATATTCTCTTTAAATATTTTAGTAGGGTGTTATATTCTCTTTAAATATTTTAGCCAGTTTCCATTGTCCTGTGTATCCAGCTAGTCTTTTATTTCCAGTGGTTATACTTACTTTAGTTTATAGTTTAAAGATGCTCTTTTAAGATAGTGAGTAGATTTCCTTATCTTGGAAACCTGCTTTGTTGATTTTGGTTACTAACTTCACTCTCTTATGATCTGTCCAACTTTCAACATCTTTTCTGAGTTACAGCACAATAAATCATATCATATATTTCAAGATAGGTTTAATATTTGTTTGACTGGACTAGACATTTAAACTATAAATAATTCTAAACTTGTAAATTAAGTATTAGCAAGTTAATATATATAGAAACTAGATAACTTTATATCGCATAATTAAATAATCATTAAATAGTATCCTCTGTGTAATGTCTTGTTAATTATCTGAGCGATGTCATTAGTGATGCCTGGCCAGAAAATGGATGATTCTGCCCTTGCTGTCATCATTGAGGTGCCCTGGTGCGCTGAGTGGAGGGCGCGAATGCACTGGTCACGTAGGGATTCGGTGATGATGATTCTATCCTTGTACATTAGTACTCCGTTTAACGTGTATAAATCATCCTGGAATCTATGATAATTGTGCAGGGCTAACGGCCAATCCTCATATGACGGCGGAATATTACCTTCTTCGATGAAGTTTATTAGGTCCACAGGGTTTTGATCACTGCTGGTGGTCTCTCGTACTTGATCCCATGTGATAGAGTTAAAATCCTCCAATAACGTAGAGGCTGCTTCTTCAAGTTCGGATTCTATGCTGTGTGTGGTGGGCGAGTGGATACGTAGCATAGAAAGTGATTCACATCCGATATGTCCATATGTAATGGCACCGTTGTCATCGATGAGGTGATACTTGTTGGATGATCGTGGACCCGATGGTGAGCGTGACATGCAATCAGAGGCCCTGTTTTTCACTCCAGGTAAGCGTATCAGTTGAAAGCGATAGCGTAGCGTCTTTTCCTTGAGATTGTGGAGGCGGGGGTTGCTAATATCGTCCAAGGCTCGTGATCCGAAGATACCCAACAAGAGCTTATGGTCTACGGCTACGTACAGATTGGTGCATCCGAGGACAAAGTATTTAGCACGATCGAGTGCGTCTGCAACTGCCAGTGCCTCACCCTAGATCAGTGCGTAACGAGACTCAGCGGGATGAATGAAACGACTGCCTACTAAAGTGATTTTCCAACCATCTGGACAACAGAAAAGTGTTTTCGTATCAAAGGCCGGACATTGCAGTAGCCAGAATCCAATACTGGTTTTAGACCAGTCCGTGATGAGGCTTGTTGGTTTCGTTTTGTCAAAAATCTGAACACCTTTACAAATCTTGTCTATGATGTGCGATGATTTAAACAATTGATCTAGTGTGTCGTCCAAGTAGAAAGGTTTCCTTGGCTTAAGCAGTTCGCGAAATGGTGCCATTGTCGTTGCCATTGAAACGCGTAGGATACCTGATTCACAAGACCGAACCATGATCGAACATCGGTAACAGAAGTAGGTGTTGGGAAGTCGTGGATGGCTCTTAAGTATTTGGGACTCGGCCGAACTTTGGTGTTGGAGATCTCCAAGTTAGCTGCGAAGTGGAATTTCTCGGGGTTTAGCGTGATACCAGCGTTTGCGCATGTCTCCAGCCACTTAGTCGTTTGGTGGAAGCTTTCTTCAATCGAATTAGACCATAACAGTGTGTCGTCGACACATTTAGCTTTGTATGGTATGTCGACGGTAATCTCATCAAAACGGCGTGTATAAGCGTCACTTGATGCGAGGTACCCTTGTGGACATACTTTGTATAGGTATCGCTCCCAAGGAGTAATGAATGTTGTAAGGTGGCGGTCGTCTTTTTGGTGTTTGGTGGAACCGATCTGGCTAAGTGGAATGGCGATGGTGTGTGGTGGGTTTCCCTGGTTGCGTTGGCATTAAGGGCTTGCATGTCTACTGTGCGTCGTGGTGTGCCGTTGTTTTTGGCACAGATGACCATTCGGTGACTGTAGGTGACTGGCGTGCCAACGGGGACCGGTTCAATAACACCTAGATTGACGTCTCTGTCAAGGCCTGCTTTCACTTCCTCTATCCAATGGACAGGGACCGGAATGGGAGTGTGGTGGGCTACTGGCTCCTTGTCTGTGTCTATCATGAGGCGGACTTGTGGATGTGGATGAACAGTAGTAGTTGAGTATGCCACTTTTCAATGCGTTCTCTGTTCTCCTTGGTGGGCGGATACGGGAGTTTGGTGGGTCTAGGGAGTGGTTTCTGTCGAGCTGGGCATGGGCAGGGCTGAATATAGCTGTGTTGATTGCTGAAGAGTGTTCTCCAATTGTTGGGAAGTTCGCTCTAATGATGCCCAGCCTCAGGCAGGCCTCGCGACTGAGATAAAATTTATGTGATGAGTCTGTAATGTACACTATTTGCTTGGTGTGGCGCTGAGTTCCATTGGTGCCGGATATGTGTACGATGATTGCTCCAATGATGTTAATGCTGACACTATTTGCCGCACGCATGGATAGAGTGACAGGTAATAGGTCGCTCCGGGAGAGACTGGGTAGCGGTAGGACATTGATTCCCCAAAGACAGCTCTGACATCCAGTATCCGCTACACAATGTATAGTGATGCATTTGTTGTGGATGTTCCTATGAAAGCCTAATGTGTTGTAGTCCTTTTTGTCGATGCTGGCTGAAAGGGTAACCACGGGTTGAGGCGTAGAAAGTCGCTTAACCCACGTGTCTGTGAGGTTGTTGTGTATGTGATGATCCAGACGTATAGGGAGCTCTGAGAAATCATGGACGTGCTCATTGATAGTACAAATTAATTTCATCGAATATGTCAAAGTGTTTCTTTGTAGAACATTTCTCGCAGATAAGGCCAAATGCAGGGCATGACCCGTTTGACCACAGTGGCTGCAAAGATCTCTGGACTCCTTTTGACGATTTTCGGTGGATTTATCAGGCAGTTTTGCTCCTTTATTCTGGGCTTGTCGGTATGAGCTGCTTGCGGCTATAGCCTGGGACGTGTGTGACAGGCGGGGGGTAGAGCGCTTGCCAGATTCCTTCTTTTCTACGAAATGTAGTGTTTCTTCCAATGAAGAGGTTTGAGTACTGTCGCCTAATAGTTCCAGTTGTATGTCCTTGTCTGATAGGCCTTGACACATGATGTCTCTGTTCACGGGGTCAGTGTAGTCGACATTATGTGCGCAACTAGGGCAATCAATGGTATACTGGCAGATGGTGGCTTGTCCACGAACTCTTGCGCAGTAGGCACGGATAGATTCGTCGTGACCTTGGATCATAGCATGAAGTTCTGCTTGGGCTACCATTGAACTCTCGAGTCTGAAAGCGAGTTGTTTAATGCTGTCTAGTATTTCATCAATGGTCCTGTTTGTGAGGGAGCCAACTGTGTTTCGTGTGAGATCTCGTCGCAATTGCTCATCACAGCATTCTAAGATTTGGATATTTAGTGTTTTGCCTATAATGCCGGTTGCCTCGACATAATCATTCCATCTTATTCGAAAGTAGTTCCAGTCGGCCAGACTGATACCTGTAGTGATGGTTGGTCGGTTGGCTTTCTCGACTTTGGCAGCAGTAGTGCTGTGGGTGGTCGCGTGGGTGAGGCCATGGATCTTGAGGACTCCTACAGCGAGCTGTGAGTCGACATCGTGCGTTTTGAACGTGCAATTAGTGAATGGACAGCTGATCGCGGGAATCTTTGTCTCGGCTGGTTGTCGTAGGCGATATTATCATAGAGACTAACCCTTGCGTATTTTGTAGTAATATTTTTATTATACATGAATTTAAGAATGATAATATCTGAAATGAACAATATTAAAACTATATGAGTACGGTTTCATAAACATAATGAAATATAGAAATGTGGCACTTATGATTATGCACGTTATTGATGCCTATAAAATAATAATATTAATTACCGCAAAGAAAGTTCAAGAGAAGGGATACCTGCTTGTTTGTATCTTCCATTTTGTTCACTAAGCAGATAACTCTATTATAATGTCAACCAATTATAATAATTCTCTAATCATGTCCGTAAAGACTAAACTTTTACTATACTTAAAATAAACTCTATTTTAATGTCAACCAATTATAATAATTCACTAATCATGTCCGTAAAGACTAAACTTTTACTATACTTAAAATAAACTTTACTGTTAAACTATTGACTTGAGGTGTCCGTGCCCGTCATTCCAGAACAAAAGGCTAAATTAACCAGTCTTATTATTGAACAATATAATTAGCATTACGTCACACTGTCACCCGGGCTCATTGAGATGTTTAAGCACGAAGACAGCACCACTGGTATCAGACCACTACATATTTGACCGTTACAATATTAAAGATACATTATGGGAGATTTTTATAAGGAGTTAGCCATTCTTGCTATAACAGTTCAAAAATAGATGATGAAAGAAGAATATATTGAAAATTTCAGTCACCAGTGTAATTTTTGACTAGAAATGGGATTGAATTCCATCTTCACCGATTGGGGAAATAAAAATATTTTTATTGATATTATTAAGACAGAAGACCTATCCGCCTGTATTAGTCATCACACGGTCTCCAGGAATTGTATAATTTGTCATTATCTGTGTTTAGTTTATTGCACTTTAAATAGTTTAGATGTCATTTGTTAAGGCATCGCTCAACAGCGGCCTCGCTTCGTACACTCTATCGTTTAGCCTCGATCCGGGAGTATGACATCAACGTAACGGTTAATCTCCGCTCACGACGCCATTTAAAATTAAATCAGTCAACGAAATCCCGTTTAAATCCAAGCTGAATCCAAGCCATCCGTGGGTCTACAGAGTTGATTTTGTGCTTGTTGTGTAAATAAAGATCTAATTTATAATTTCTATGACATCTGAAGCCTAAATAAAGAATTGCATAATGTATGTTTAAAGGGGCGCGCTCTCAACCCGAACACCGCCAATGTTTCAATATTCTAAAGAAAAAGACAGTTAATATTGCGTGTCAAAATTCCTATCATCGTACAAAATTCTGAGCATCCAACTAAGAATATTCTGGAAGGTAATTAAATAAGCTTTCCAAAAAATATTAGTAAAAGTTGGCACAATCATATTCAATGAGTGCGCTCTCAACCTGAACACTGCCAATTGTTTCAATGTTAAACATAGAAAAGTAAACGAAACAAATTAACGAATTTTTTTTTCTTGGGGTGGGGGGGGGGAAAGTGTGTGTGTGTGGGGGGGGGCACGAATATGGATTTGGGGCTACGAATACGGATTTTTTACTCCCATGTAAATGAAAGGAAAGAAAAGGTTGCGGATGTTGGACTTCCGAGTACCAATTTGGCAATTATGTAAAGGTCATGTTCGTATATTTTATGAAGGAAAAAAGGAGATATTTTTAATTTCCAACCATATATTTATTTGTTTCGGATATTTATTTTTCTGAGACCAAATTTTAAGTTTTGGCTAGTGTGTGTGTGTGGCGGGGGGGGGGGGGGGGTACGAATATGGATTTAGGGCTACGAATACGGATTTTTTTACTCCCATGTAAATGAAAGGAAAGACAAGATGGGCGCGTTGAATTACCCAATAACACCCAATAACTGCCCAATAACACCCAATAACTGCCCAATAACACCCAATAACGGCCCAGTAACACCCAATAACTCCAAAATAACAACCAATAACTACAAAATGTTGACTTTGGAAACACAAAATAACAATTTAGTTGAATTTAAGAAGCATCGCTGCTTTGTGTCGAAATCGGAGTTTCACGCTCACTCGCCTGAAGGGAGATAACTCGTATATGTGATTTTTGTTGACAAGAAATTAATAACACCCAATAACTGCTCAATAACACCCAATAACACCAAATTGTTGACTTTGGAAATACAAAATAACAATTTAGTTATTTCTATCACTATTTCTTTTCACATCTTCGTTCCCAGTTAGGTAGTGATAAAATAATATTTGGTACCGACGAAGAAAAATCTATGACTAAATTCAACTAAATTGTTATTTTGTGTTTCCAAAGTCAACATTTTGTAGTTATTGGTTGTTATTTTGGAGTTATTGGGTGTTATTTTGGAGTTATTGGGTGTTATTGGGTGTTATTGGGCAGTTATTGGGTGTTATTAGGTGTTATTGGGTAATTCGACGCGCCGAGAAAAGGTTGCGGATGTTGGACTTCCGAGTACCAATTTGGCAATTATGTAATGGTCATTTCGTATATTTTATGAAGGAAAAAAGGAGATATTTTTCATTTCCAACTATATATTTATTTGTTTCGGATATTTATTTTTCTGAGACCAAATTTTAAGTTTTGGCTAATCGCGCCCCAGTGGCGTGCCATGCTCAGTGCACAATACTGGATCTTCAAATTCGTGCAAAATATTTTGATACCAACGGTTATCCAGTAGGGATATGGGTACAATGAACCGCCATGGATATATCCTTTATAAATAATACTAGGCAACCCAAGACTACACAGAAGTGAGATAACTTCTTAGACCTATTTCCCCGTCGATAAGCAGTAGCAACATGCTGTCAATTATTTTTTAGGCAATGATTTTTTCAAAAGAGCTCTTAAAAGTGAAAATGCACTACTTCCACTTATCATTTTTCATACTTGTTAACTGTTTAGCCTAGGAAATTCTTGTACTTAAAATCAGTTCATATATGTCTAATCTACAATCCAGATAAACAGGGGCTTGATCCATAGAGAGCATATTGATTTTTTTAAAAATTTTGATCATGAAACTGTGATGGGGTAGATTGAACCACTGTCAATGGGGTATTTTGAACCATGGTTCAATGTACCCCAGTGCATTATAGACTATATATCATATGATAATTTATTCAGCCTAGGAAATTCTTGTACTTACAATCAGTTCATATCTACAATCCAGATAAACAAGGGCTTGATCCATTTTGAATTTTTTTTTTAAATTTTGATCATAAAACTGTGATGTGGCAGATTGAATTGAACCACTGTCAATGGGGTACGTTGAACCACTGGTTCAATGTACCCCAGGGCATTATACTTATAGTTTATATATCATTTGATAATTTGTAATATCTTTGAAAATGAAAACAATATTAGAATATCAATTGATCCAACTCTGTAGGCCTGTCATATAAAAGGAATTAAAACTTCATGGGAGCAGTGTTCGAAACTTGGCTGTGAGATACAGGGACGCTATGGGTCTCCCTGACTAAGAGTCGCTTGTCAGCAAATCAGGCTGTCCAAATTTAGACAGAAAATTGGACAAAATTTAGTTTGATTCACTGCAAAAGTTGACTGGGATCCCACTATATCCCACCAAACTGCCAACTTAAGTGCAATTTACGGCGATCGTTGCACGGATGTCAAATCTGTGGATATTTGTTTTTAACTAAACACTGATTGTTTGCAGATTCATTAGATCACTACGAAACAAATGACTAGGTTTGTGATCCATATCCAGATCTATATTTCACATGGAATTTTTACCACTGTTCACAGGGGCGTAAATGTGGGGGGGTGTGGGGGGGTGGGTACACCCCCCCCAGGAAAAAAAATAGTCGGTCAAAAAATCAGTGCAGTCGGTCGCAAAATAAGAGCAGTCGGTATCAAAATAAGTGCTCACTGCACACGTCACGCTACTCACGCAAAACTTTAGTATAAAATAACCTTGTCAACTTATCATGTTTGAAAAAATGATGTGTTTCACTCTTATTCTGTTGTGAGTATGTAGGTCTTAAGAACAAAATTTCCCCCAGGGAGAAAAATAGTCGGTCTCAAAATAAGTGCAGTCACTGCAGTCGGTCTCAAAATTATGCATCGCCGTCTTAATGAATTAATGAGGTAAACAAATAATGCAAGAATAGATCTCAAATACTAGTCGGTCGCAAAATCAGTGCAGTCGGTCGTAAGATATGAGCAGTCTGTATCAAAATAAGTGCTCACTGCACACGTCACTCTACTCACGCAAAACTTTAGTATAAAATAACCTTGTCGACTTATCATGTTTGAAAAAAATGTTTTTCACCCCATTGCAAAAAAATAGTCGGTCTCAAAAAAAGGGTGCTCACCGCACTCGGTCTCAGACTAAATGAATTAATGGGGTGGTTTCTGACCATCAGAATTCTGTAAAATCTCTCCCCAAAGTCCAGGGCATTTCAGAGACCAAGTAAGCGCCCCATTGAGGTAAAGTGCCCTCAGGCCCAGTCCTCAAAAATTAAAAGCTCAGTTACATATCGGAGCTTAATTCCATTATGCCATCATTCTTCAACTCCTTCTCTGTCTTATATATCTCATCACTATCATATTCACAGTTACAGTGAATCGCCCAGTTAGTAGTACCACTAGTGAGTGAGTCGTGGGTCAAAAGACTGTAGAATGGTTAGTTCTACTCTCACAAAACAGGCGACATTGGCAGATAGGCCTCAAGATTCTATCCCACTTCTTATCCTCTCGTTAACGAGAATTTGGATCCATTTGCCATGACATTGACTAAAATAGTCAGGCCCTGTCCCAAAAATTAAAAGCTCGGTTACACATCTGAAATTTTTTCGCGCCTGCGGCGCTCGATTTCATTATAACATCATTCTTCCACTCCCCTGTTGTCTTATACTGTCTCAGCACTATCATATTCACGGTTATACTGAACTGCCTAGTTATGTTAGTAGCACCACTGGCACTGGTGTGTGGGTCGTGGGGCGTCAGACTATACAAAAGTTCTGTCAACTCTTGCAAAACAGGCGGAATTGATAGGGGCAGATCTCAAGATTTTGTCTAATTGACTCATACCGGTAGTCTAGTTATATTTTAATAAATCAATATATAAATGCCTTTTTTTTCTATTTCATAATTCATCAAGGTGGTTTTGATTTTGTGACTTTTGGTTTGGTGATTGTTTTAACTACGGTACCGGTAGTTGGTTTCAAAGATCTTTCCAGTACGGTATAACTTCAGGAAATTAAAACAGGTGAGCGAGTTACATTGTACCGTACTCATGGCTTAACAAAATCAAAATAGTAGTAGAATTAATCTGTCTTTGCCAAATAAAAGTCTGCCTGTTGTAATATGTAGGAACTATGATATTAAACAAAACACAACAAATATTGAACTCTCTAAATGTGAAGACTCCAAATACATGCCTCCAATAAATGATTTGGATGGAATTATCAGGCTCTTGAATAATGACAAAGATTATTATGAAATGCTTTGACTGTCTGAACTCATAATTCACATTGCATAAACATGCATGATATTAACAGAGTGCTATGACAACCTTATTCCCAGGTTTTCTGAGTGAAAACCTCTCTGTCAGTCAGTGTTTTATGTCTTGGAACAGACTCACAGAAGAGACATACAATTTGTGCGACAACATGTGCGGTGAACTTAATTGTTTGGATTTTCCTTTCTGTAAACTGTTTCTTTCTATTATGTGGGATTTCTTGCTTGAACAGAACCCGGTCTTTGATTTAATAGTGACACCTAGTGACATACTTGATAATGGGGAATCTGTTTAACTTGCTAAGAAAGCATTAACGGAAAAGACAAATTGTTCTAAAAATTTTGACAGAAACAATCTATATATATATTTGGAACTGTCGTTTGTCTGTCTGTCTGGGGTTGGCGGCAACACTAGGTCTGCCCCGAGTCTGAAATTTGGGGTATAGGGTTGGCTCGGACCGGGGAGTAACATAGGTCAGGTGGCGTTAGTCTACCACTTCCGGTTTCGGAGTTATGACCCCCGAGCAAAGCCGGTCTGTTCGGGGTTGGCGGCTACACTAGGTCTGCCCCGAGTCTGAAATTTGGGGTATAGGGGTAGCTCGGACCGGGGAGTAGCATAGGCCAGGTGGCGTTAGTCTACCACTTCCGGTTTCGGAGTTATGACCCCCGAGCGAAGCCGGTCTGTTCGGGGTTGGCGGCTACACTAGGTCTGCTCCGAGTCTGAAATTTGGGGTATAGGGGTAGCTCCGACCGGGGAGTAACATAGGCCAGGTGGCGTTAGTCTACCACTTCCGGTTTCGGAGTTATGACCCCCGAGCGAAGCCGGTCTGTTCGGGGTTGGCGGCTACACTAGGTCTGCCCCGAGTCTGAAATTTGGGGTATAGGGGTAGCTCTGACCGGGGAGTAACATAGGCCAGGTGGCGTTAGTCTACCACTTCCGGTTTCGGAGTTATGACCCCCGAGCGAAGTCTGTCTGTTCGGGGTTGGTGGCTACATCTGCCCCGAGTCTGAAATTTGGGGTATAGGGGTAGCTTGGACCGGGGAGTGACATAGGCCAGGTGGCGTTAGTCTACCACTTCCGGTTTCGAAATGACCCCCGAGCGAAGCCGGTCTGTTCGGGGTTGGCGGCTACACTAGGTCTGGCCTAAGTCTGCACCACACAAAATTTACACAAAAACAAATACACGGACAAGACATCATACTCAGGAAAACACAAACAGACAGACAATTAAAAAAAAAGTGAATGGATCCGGGGGGCTAGCCGTAAGCGTCCACTGCGCTGTACAAAGAAATCATTGTGCAATGCCAGCATGAATCATGATCTGCTATATGCTACACGAAATATAACTATACAAGTAACCATATCGGTGAAATGTATAAAAAAGTAGTCTAACCCTAAATGCTCTAAAAACAATCAAGAAACGTTTCAGTATTCAATACATATAGGGCACATGTTCCATCCGTCACAAAAACAATGTTATTATTAAATATTGTTAGAGATCTCACGCTGGCGGTTCAGTCGCATCATCTTACGATGTTAAGGTTTTTATACACATGTGACATGCAGATAGAGTGATAGGGTTATTTATTTTTATACGCCCAGATTTTCATGTGGACATATTGTCGTCGCCCCTGTCCGCCCGGACGGCCATCCACAATTTGTTTGTGGACACTCTACAGGTCACAATTCTTATCCGATTTTGCCGAAACTTGAAATATAGGTTTATCTCCAAAAGATCTCGGTGGCTTTCGATATTGGCATGTATCGGATCGAAACTTCATGGATTATGGCCCCTGTTTGTATGAAAAATCACGTTTTTAGCTTGTGGACCCTATAGAGGTCACAATTTTAATCCTATTTTGATGAAACTTGAAATGTAAGTTTATAACCCAAATATCTTGGTTCCTTTCGATATTCACGTATATCGGACCGTAACTTCCTGAATTATGCCCCCTGATTGTACTAAAAATCGTGTTTTTAGCTTGTGGACCCTATAGAGGTCATAATTTTTATCCAATTTAAAAAAAACATATTATTATATCACTATTACACCCTAAGGACGGCTGAGTTCGAATTTCGTAAAAATCGGCCCAAAACTGACAGACAAAATGGCTGCCGTTCGTTATCAAATAGCGTAAAAATATGGTATATCAAGGTTGTGGACCCTATAGAGGTCACAATTTTAATCCTATTTTGATGAAACTTGAAATGCAAGTTTATAACCCAAAGATCTCGGTTCCTTTCAATATTCGCGCATATCGGACCGTAACTTCCTGAATTATGGCCCATGATTGTACGAAAAATCGCGTTTTTAGCTTGTGAACCCTATAGAGGTCATAATTTTTATCCAATTTAAAAAAACGTTTTAGTATTTCACCGTTACACCCTAAGGATGGCTGAGTTCAAATTTCGTGAAAATCGGCCCAAAACTGACAGACAAAATGGCCGCCCTTCGTTCTCAAATAGCATAAAAATATGGTATATCAAGGTTGTGGACCCTATATAGGTCACAATGTTCTTCTGATTTTGATGAAACTTGAAATATAAGTTTATAACCCACTGATCTTGGTTCCTTTCTATATTCGCGCATATCGGATTGTAACTTTCTGAATTATGGCCCCTGATTGTACAAAAAATCGCGTTTTTTTAGCTTCAGGTCCCTCTAGAGGTCACAATTATTATCCGATTTAAAAAAAACGTTTGAATATATCACCTGTTCACCCTAAGGACGGCTGAGTTCGAATTTCGTGAAAATTGGACCAAAACTGACAGACAAAATGGCCACCCCTCGTACTCAAATAGCGTAAAAATATGGTATATCAAGGTTGTGGACCCTCTGGCTCTAGAGGTGACAATGTTCTTCTGATTTTGATGAAACTTGAAATGTAAGTTTATAACCCAAAGATCTTGGTTCCTTTCGATATTTTAGCATATCTGATCTTAACTTCCTGAATTATGGCCCCTGATTGTACGAAAAATTGCTTTTCATTTAGATTGTTCTCTATCCATCTCTAGCAAAATGTGGGCGTGTCCTGCCTGGCAGCCACTGGTATATGTGTATAGGTGACATGTCAAATGCATCTAAATCGACCATTTGCCAGGAAGTTAATGTCATTGATCTATTTATAACTCATGCAACCGACCAATTTATGACGTAATTCGCATACCAAAATTGTTTTATGACGTTAGAGAGCATAGTAGTCTCAATTTACCATTCACAATGTGCTTTGACTCATTCTTGACTTTTGCTTACGTAAGAATGGTCTTGAGAATTTTCTAGAGATGGTATTTTATAAAGTTTCTTACATAAGAAAAAGTGAAGCATGACTTTTTGCTTACTTTAAGAATTTTCTAGGAACTGGGCCCTGGACACAACTTACCAAATATTCCTACACGAAACAAGGGCCAAAGCTATTTTTAGTCTTTCTCTCCCTTTTTCTTTTTCCCCCTTTTGCATGGCGATATTTGTTGACTTTTTGGTGTAGAATTGAAGAAAAGGTTTTGAAAATACATTTTCTACCAGGTTTTGGTGAATATTCATGATTTTGAGCAGAAGGATACAAGAGTTGAGAGGTTGGTTAGGTAGGGCTGAAAATTGCATGTTTACTTGTCTCTACTTCCAGCAAGTTTTTCATGAAGAACCTCATACATGCTTTTGGGCAAGAGGTTGCAACATGTTGCTCCATCTGTGGTAGAAAGTGTTCTACCCAACGAAAATTTGGGAAAAAGTTAGAGCCAGTATACGAAACAAGAATTAACATTAAAGTCAATGGGGAAATCATTAGTGGTCTGTGGCCATCTAGGTGGTACTGGATAACCGTTAGTATGAAAATATTTAGCACGAATTTGAAGATCCAGTATTGTGCCGAATGTCATGTGAAGATCGCACAATACTGGATCTTCAATGAGTTACTTTCTATTTTTCACTCGGCAACCGGCTGCAGATTTCACTCGGCCAACTACTATAAAGTAACAAACTTCATTTACATTACCCAGGTCAGAAAATCTCCTCAGAAAATAAAAGACAACTGTTTAGTGTTTGTAGCCCAATAAATATAAGAAGCTGACGCCGTTAAAAACAGTGTTAGCCTAAACATCAGAATATTGCGCCAAAAGCAAACCAGTTAAAAATATAATTTGCGGGTCACGGAAAGATAACTCTGTTTGGAAACATGGTTTGGTGTAGAGGAGTAACCGAAGTTGGCCGAGTGAAATCTGCAGCCGGTTGCCGAGTGAAAAATAGAAAGTAACTCATTGAAGATCCAGTATTGTGCGTGAAGATCCAGTATTGTGCGCTTGACGGTGGGGATGTAAGTTATTTTTCTTACTGGTACACAGCCGTGCAATTTAGTTAGATTTATTGCAACGGTTAAACTAACAACTTTCGGACACTAAAGCGCTCGACAGTGTTGTCAAAGCAACTATCATCTACTGCCTGCACAAAAATAACGTGCTCAAATAAATCCTGTAATATTGTGTAGGGGAGGTAACTCCAAAACAAGCTATCATCAGGTTGCAGATCACCAAATGTTTTCCGATGCACAGACTTTATTATATTAATTCTTGTCTTTTTTGCCAAAGTCTATCTTGGGGTTAACTCGCCTCACCAGTAATGCCTGTCAATGTCTAGCATCTAGCATAGCTTGATTAAGGTTAGCAAAAGCCGAATATTTATATTATATACATGGGCGTGGCCCGTCCCCCCTTAAAATCGGAAGGGTGTGGATGAATAGGTCTCTGTCCCCCCCCCCCTTGATTTTGATCGCCAGGACAGATTTTCAGGTTTATATCCACATGAATGTCCCGTTATGAAGGCTATCTTACCACTGCCTTGGGTCTCGCCACAGTAATTCATCTTCAAGATATCTTCCTCCTTAATTGTAGGTAGTCAATTTTACTATATCGTCATCATATTACCCCTAGTTACAACTTTCATCGAAATAGCACTGGTAAACTGTTTGTAATTATTATTTTGGTTTGGTAATGAAAGGTTCCAGGGTTCGTCCGTCCCCCCCAAAAGTTATGAGAAATCCACGCCCTTGATTATATAGCAGAGGAGAGACATGACCCTTGACGTGAACTCCCACTATAATTTGTCAGATCTTTATGTAGTGTAGACCATCGAAAGTATAAAAAAAACGAAATATAGATCTGTATTTTAATCAGATTGTGTTTGTTTAAAGTAATGAAAATGATAGAGATAACCAAAGCAAACAAAGAATGCAAACACATGTATACATCCAGTCTGTTGGGCTAGCTTAGCTTATCATTTTAAACAAATAATGCAGTCATGTATTGTATCACGTTTGCTTGTATGATGTTATTTAAATGATTATGTTGCAATAATTTCTACTTAAAGTGAAAATGATTGTGTGATTAGTGGTCAACGAATTTTAAAGAGACCTCTTCACCTATCAAACATTCATTAATTTAACATCATAGCATATATTTAGAATATTAGTAGCCTAGAATTGTCGAGGAACCAAGCAACGTATGTGTGATCTTACTCCAATACCCTTCAAATTCAGTTTAATCTTGAGTATTTTCAAAATAAGACCTGGTCCTTGGAATGGATCGGTTGATTGGACACAATTTGATAAATTCTTTAAATTGAGATAGGTTTGCATTAATGTGAGATAAACTTCATTGTATAGAAACACCCTTTTAGTAAATAAACCAGCGGCTGCCAGGCAGGATACTCCCACATTTTCGAGAGATAGATAGAGAACAAGCTAAAAAGAAAGTGATTTTTCCTACAATCAAGGACCATAATTCAGGAAGTTACGGTCCGATATGCGCGAATATCGAAAGGAACCGAGATCTTTGGGTTATAAACTTACATTTCAAGTTTCAACAAAATCGGATAAAAATTGTGACCTCTATAGGGTCCACAACCTTGATATACCATATTTTTACGCTATTTGAGAACCAAGGGCGGCCATTTTGTCTGTCAGTTTTGGGCTGATTTTCACGAAATTTGAACTCAGCCATCCTTATGGTGTAACAGTGATATAATAATACGGTTTTTTTTTTAAATCAGATAAAAATTATGACCTCTATAGGGTCCACAAGCTAAAAACGCGATTTTTCGTACAATCAGGGGCCATAATTCAGGAAGTTATGGTCCGATATGCATGAATATCGAAAGGAACTGAGACCTTTGGGTTATAAACATACATTTTACGTTTCAACAAAATCGGATAAAAATTGTGACATCTATAGGGTCCACAAGCTAAAAACGTGATTTTTCGTACAAACAGGGGCCATAATCCATGAAGTTTCAATCCGATACATGACATTATTGAAAGCAACCGAGCTCTTTTGGAGATAAACCTATATTTCAAGTTTCATCAAAATCGGATAAGAATTGTGACCTGTAGAGTGTCCACAAACAAATTGTGGACGTCCAGACGGACAGGGCCGACGACAATATACGTCCACATGAAATTGTGGGCGTATAAAAATAAAAGGGAAAATAAATAAACAAAACATAGGTCTAATAATATGTAATTTCAATAGGAAATGAAATAGAAATACAAGATGTGTAATACAATTATTGCATGAAACTTAAAAAAAAATATGTTCATAGTAAAGTTTTGAAATTGTTGGTAGGATGTTAAAATCAAGGGTACTGATACCAGCTTCTCAGAGATTTGTGTTTCTGGGCAGAAGAGAAGAAAATGATTTTCATACTCAACTTATAATAATGCAATATATACTATTCAAAAAAAGTAGGGGATATTTGATTTTGGGGGCATAATACTAAAATATGCAAATGACTACGAAAAAAGTCACTATAGAACCTAACAGAAGAAACATTTCCAGTTACATGTGACGCCCAAACGCACCAATAGCTACCGCATGGAATGCAGGTGATGCTTGGGATCATCATGGGGGTCCAACCCAAGATTTGCACGACTCTGACTTTGAATGTTACAGTCATTGTGGCATTGAATTCCAGGGTGGAAACATCAGTTTAATTGTTTTAGTGACCAGAAAACAAATTTTGATATGCGTCGGCTTACCCAAAATGAAAGGTTACGTGCCCTTGGCATGCTACAGATCGGCACAACACAGGCGGTTGTGGCGCGGACGATGAATGTTTCTCAGTCTGTCATAAGCAGGCTATGGTCCAGATACCGTGATACACAATCTGTACAGGACAGACCACGCTCAGGTCGACCAAGGGCGACAACTCAAGCCCAGGATCGATTTATCCGTACCTTGGCCTTGAGAAATCATGTCATCACAGCAAATCAGATCAGTGCTCGTCTTCAAACAGACACTGGTGTGAGAGTGAGTGGCCAGACGATTCGGAATCGACTGCATAGGGGTCACCTTCGCGCCCGACGTCCTCGCGTGATCCCTTGTTTGAGAGATCATCACATTCAGGCAAGACGTCGTTGGTGTAGGGATCGTCAACACTGGGATAATCGATGCTGGAGCAATGTGATGTTTTCAGATGAGTCAAGATTCACTGTTGATTTTTTGGACAGACGTAGGAGGGTGTGGCGTCGTCGAAACGAGCGCTTCCAAGACGTTAACGTCATCAGACATGATCGATTTGGGGGTGGTTCTGTTATGGTGTGGGGAGGCATCACTGTTGCTGGAAGAACGGCTTTACATGTTGTTGCAGGGCGTGTTACAGGCCAGTACTACCGGGACAACATCTTGGCAGTCCATGTTGTGCCGTTCGCACGACGTCATGGCCGCCGTTTCATCTTCCAGGATGACAACGCAAGATGTCACAGGGCCAGGATCGTTACAGGTTACCTCCAATAACAGAACATCACCACATTACCTTGGCCAGCACTGAGTCCCGACCTCTCCCCCATCGAACATGTCTGGGACATGCTTGGACAGAGGTTACGTCAACGTCAACAACGTCCTGCCAATGTCCAAGAACTTGCTGCTGCGTTGCAACAGGAATGGGACAATCTGGACCAAAATGACCTTAGACGTCTCATTAGGAGTATGCCACGTCGGATCAATGCTTGTTTGGCAAACAGAGGAGGATTTACCCGTTACTGACTTGGTTGTGATGCTGTGGTAACTTTGCTGTTTGACCCCGGGTATCATTTTACCCTTATACTGGTCAGTCTGTGCCTTACTTAGTCTAATGATCATTTGGAATAAATCGATGAATGTGAACTTCATTTCATTTTGTCATTTGTTTCTTCGTCAGTTTCATTAGGTGACTTTAATAACACTTAAAAATCAAATATCCCCTACTTTTTTTGAATAGTATATATTGAAAAAATATAGAGTTGTTCAATGGTTGTGGCCCCCTTTTGTCTCTGTGTTTGTCTAATCTTTTGTTTTCTACGTTTTGTTATGTCATAATTTTCGGTTCACAATACGCAATATTTCAGCCTTCAATTGCTTTTATCTTTCGTACATGTTATTTGAATATTCTAGAGTTTTCATTATCAGATATGAAGGCAAATAATGTGCTGAGATAATATTTTATTGGTATAATAATCAGAAGGGGGTGGGTGTATAATCAGAAGGGGGTGGGTGTATATAGGTTAAATAAACAGAATGTAACAAAATATACAAGCTATCAACAACTTGATACAAGTGATAAGATACATGTATATGCATCCCCCAATTCGAAATATTTATGTTGTTAATATTTTAAGATTGGTACGGTAGACCAATTTTTCCACGGACCAGATATGATCAAGCGAATGATGACTCAACATTATTTTAATAAATATATAAGGAAAGATCTATAACAGGTGAATTATTTCATGCTTGGTGGTTGAATAGAGAGGTGAGGATTGATGTGCCAGCAGTTTGTAATGGTCTTGAAGCGAGCACCAAAGATGCAAATTTGCTGGAGGGGTTCTGGTTACTCTTGAAAGATTTTGGCTCCATTTTATGTAAACTCGAGAAATTGAGTGGTATCAATTGTATACTTTTTCACAATTGAAAGAAACACATATCTCAAATATTTATCTTTCATCCAGTTTGGGGAGCCATGGTGACTAATTGGGTAAACGCTGGCTTGCTATCCTGGATGTCACGTGTTCGATCCCTGCATTGGCCGAGAAAGTTCATCAGGATTTTCTGGCAGCTGTCTAGATGTTCGGATGATACGAAAAACCGAGGACCCGTATATACATTGGCGTGCACATAAAAGATGCCCTGGCAGTTAGAATTCGATATAAGAGTAAGCCATAGTGCTGCTGTACGGGCAAAATTTACCTCATAGCACATTGTATGATGTATGCCCGTATTGGTTAGCCCAGTCGTAGCAGAACAGTAGGACGTTGAACCCCATTTTATTTTATTTCATCCAGTTTGGAGAAAGAAAAAGTAATAAAACTTAAAAATGAAGGGTATTAGTGTCAAGAAATTTGGTGGTCCTGAGGTTTTGACTGTAGATAATAATCTTCCAATTCCATCCTTCACTGAAGATGAGGTAAGCCATCAATATTTATACGTATTATGCCGTCGCCCCTGTCCATCCGGACGTCCGTCTAAGATTGTTTGTGGACTCTCTACAGGTCACAATTCTTATCCGATTTTGACGAAACTTGAAATATAGGTTTATCCCCAAAAGATCTCGGCTGCTTTCGATATTGGCATGTATTGAACGAAACTTCATGGATTATGGCTCCTGTTAGTACGAAAAATCACGTTTTTAGCTTGTGGAACCTATAGAGGTCACAATTTTATCCGATTTTGTTGAAACTTGAAATGTAAGTTTATAACCCAAAGATCTCAGTTCCTTTCGATATTTGCGCATATAGGACAGTAACTTCCTGAATTATGGCCCCTGATTGTACGAAAAATCACGTTTTTAGATTGTGGACCCTATAGAAGTCATAATTTTTATCCGATTTAAAAAAACGTTCTATTATATCACCGTTACACCCTAAGGATGACTGAGTTCGAATTTCGTGAAAATCAGCACAAAATTGACAGACAAAATGGCCGCCATTCGTTCCCAAATAGTGTAAGAATATGGTATATCAAGGTTGTGGACCCTATAGGGGTCACAATTTTTATCCGATTTTGTTGAAACTTGAAATGTAAGTTTATAACCCAAAGATCTCGGTTCCTTTCGATATTCGTGCATATCGGACCGTAATTTCCTGAATTATGACCCCTGATTGTACGAAAAATCACGTTTTTAGCTTGTGGACCCTATAGAAGTCATAATTTTTACCCGATTTAAAAAAACGTATTATTATATCACCATTACACCCAATTTATCCGATTATCCGATTTAAAAAAACGTTCTATTATATCACCGTTACACCCTAAGGATGACTGAAAATCGGCCCAAAATTGACAGACAAAATGGCCGTCGTTCGTTCTCAAATAGCGTAAGAAAATGGTATATCAAGGTTGTGGACCCCATAGAGTTCACAATTTTTATCCGATTTTGTTGAAACTTGAAATGTAAGTCTATAACCCAAAGATCTCGGTTCCTGTCGATATTCGCGCATATTGGACCGTAATTTCCTGAATTATGGCCCCTGATTGTACGAAAAATCGCGTTTTTAGCTTGTGGACCCTATAGAGGTCATAATTTTTATCCGATTTAAAAAAACGTATTATTATATCACCGTTACACCCTAAGGACGACTGAGATTGAATTTCGTGAAAATTGGCCCAAAATTGACAGACAAAATGGCCGCCGTTCGTTCTGGAATAGCATAAGAATATGTTATATCAAGGTTGTGGACCCTACAGAGGTCACAATTTTTATCCGATTTTGTTGAAACTTGAAATGTAAGTTTATAACCCAAAGATCTTGGTTCCTTTCGATATTCGCACATATCGGACCGTAAATTCCTGATTGTACGAAAAATTGCGTTTTTTGGCTTGTGGATCCTATAGAGGTCATAATTTTTATCCGATTTAAAAAAACGTATTATTATATCACCGTTACACCCTGAGGACGACTGAGTTCGAATTTCGTGAAAATCGGCCCAAAATTGACAGACAAAATGGCTGCCATTCGTTCAGTTCCTTTCGATATATGCGCATATCGAATTGTAATTTCCTGAATTATGGCCCTTGATTGTAGGAAAAATCACTTTCTTGGGCGTATCCTGCCTGGCAGCCGCTGGTTGAATTTACTGACAAAAATTTTCTCAGATACCTACTTTATGTTATATTGCTTGATAACCTTTCCTTTTCGAAGCTCTGCCAGAAACTTTATAATTAATAACAGACTATATGCAAATATAGAAATAATACAAACCCTAGTCTTCAATGTGGAATTTTTTTTCGTTATTAATAATTTAGATTTTTTTTGAAGGGAGGCGGGGGGTCTTCATGACGTTAGTGGATTTTTTGAATAAACTGTATTCTGTTTGATGTGGGGTGGGGGATTATCTACTGAAAAGGACACTTATTTAGAATGTAAACTATTTATATTTAACTTTTGTTTTCTGCAACCAAACAACAGATAAGTTAAAACTTAGTTTAATTCCTTCTGTCACAGTAGCTCGAAATGCCACAATCTGATTAAAATACAGATCTATATTTCGTTTTGTTTTTTATACTTACGATGGGCTCTACTACATGGAGATCTGACCAGTTGTACTGGGAGGTTGTGTCAGGGGTCATATGAGCGGCTTTTTATCCTATAACGTCAGACATTGATTAATCAAACAGTGTTGCCGTTTTTAGTGGTTTACCCAATGTTCCGTGCATAGCACGCCAAGAACTCGCAGTAACAGACCAATACATTGGCTAATTCCTCGCATCAACTAGATCGCCTCTTAAGTATTATTTAACAACCCTTCCAGATCCTAGTGTTGTGAAGACAAGTAAAACGAAATTTTGAACTATAAAAACGAAACAAAATAGGATCTGTGTTTTAAACAGATTGGAAACACCACTGTCCTGGTAAAATTTCCCTCATAGCACACTGCATGATACCCGTTTTTATTAGCCTGTTTGCTGCAGAAAAATAGGAAACTAAATTCTATATCATTCCATTTCTGCACCAACCATGCATTATGCAATTTATGGAAAGATAATTAAGTAATTAATGATTGTCATCTATATATATTGTGATTAAAGTAGGGGACATACATGTAAGTCTCATAATGTTAGTTTATTTCAGCTGTTGATTAAAGTGTCGGCAGCAGGTATCAATCCAGTTGATACTTATATTAGAACCGGCACCTTCCCAAACCCACCGTCTTTACCATACACACCCGGCCTTGATGCTGCTGGCGTCGTAGAAAAAGTTGGCAAAAATGTTAAAAACTTTAAGGTAAGTAAAGAGATTAATTTTTTCTCGCTGACCATAAAAATTACATCCCCAATTATTTTCTAATTAAAAATTATTCCCATGAGATGGGTGGAGAAAGAGAAAAGGGTCCGGTAATATCTACTAAACACATCTATACATGTACATGTAGTAATTTAGAAACTAACATCAGACTGCTCACGCCCGCTCTACCTACTCATTTAGCATGGCAGTTTTTGTTGGCTTGTATGTTGCGTCATTTGTAACAGAAAGCATTAATCCAGATGAACGGGTCAAAGAGAACAGAATCAACTTTAATGTTAGTGGGGGTGGGGGTTTGGAGGGGGGGAGGTGAATGATGTTTGGTGGTATGCCAGTATTAACCTTTTCTATGTTCTACATGATGTACATGTTTATTTATATTTATATAGGTTGGAGATCGTGTATTTACCACATGTTCACCTGGATCTGGTACCTATGCTGAATATACAGTTTCCAGTCCTTTATATGTTGCTCACTTAGGAGATACACTTAGTTTTGAAGAAGGAGCCGGAATTGGAATTCCATATTACACGGCTTATAAAACACTTTGTATATTGTAAGTTTATCTACATTATAGATTTATTAATGTTGGATTTCATTCAATATCTTAATATTACTGATTTCAATTATTGAATATGTGAATAGTAAGAATAGATATGACTGTTTGAAATGCACATGCGCCAATCCAACATTGATAATTAGGTTATATTTATAGCACGACTTTCATGAGTTAACAGGTTTGAACATCAAGGCCTTAGGGCGAGATGTTGAACCTGTTAACGAATGAAGCGTGCTATAAATGACTTGTAACATTGACACCTGATCAACATGCTTGTTGTTATTGCACAGAAAATCCACCCCACTTCTCTAAGTGATTTCTACTAAAACTAGTGTAAACCAGCAAAAGAGTGCAATAAAATTTAACATGTCTAGTTATTGCACGGTTAAGCTCCACCCAATCTACTAGAGGGAAAACAATCTGCTTATTCAAGGAAAAGAACAAAGGAAGATTTCCCATTCATGTTACAAACAACTTTATTGAATTTCTTATCCCTAACTTTATGGTTTTGGCTATCAGAAACTCATATAGATATTATTATGATATAAAAATTTTTTTTAAGGCAGCTTAACATTATTATGTTTGCATGACTCTAGTCATAAATTGACATTTAAAACATGAATATCTCAATTATCAATTGGCAGATTTGTTTCAAATTTTGAATAAAATCTCCTCACTTCATAATGATATACCGACCAGAGACCTTCATGATGTTAATCCCTCTTTGACCTATTATACACCCATATTTATTGTCAGTCGGCAATATGAACACATTTTGCCATCTTATGTTTAATATATTTATTTAGAATTCGTGCCAGAGCAGGAGAGACAGTATTGGTACATGGTGCCAGTGGGGCTGTAAGTATCACTTTATTGTCCCCGGCCTTTCGAAGAAAGCAGGGGACTATTAAAATGGGTTCGTCCGTCTGTCTGTCTGTCTGTCTGTCTCTGTCTGTCTGTCTGTCTGTCCGTCACACTTTTTAGGACACAATAACTCTCCTTCTAATTGACCTAGAATGTACAAACTTGGTGTAGGTGTTTATTGGGTCAATGCCTTGATGGAGTTCGAAGATGAGCATTTTCGGCTTAGGGTAAGCAGAGATAAGCAATTTGATTGGTTGATGCTTTGGGACACGATAACTTTAGTTCTAATTAAGTGAGAGAGATGAAACTTGGTGTATAGTTTCATTACATCAATACCTTGACTAAGTTCGATAATGAGCATTTTCTACTCAGGGTAAGCAGAGCGATAAGCAATTTGATTGGCCGAGACTTTGGAACACAATAACCCTCCTAATTGAGCTAGAATGTTCAAACTTGGTGTAGGTGTTTATTAGATCAATGCCTTGATGGAGTGTGAAGATAATCATTTTCTGCTTAGGATAAGCAAAGATAAGCAATTTGATTGGTTGATGCTTTGGGACACGATAACTTTAATTCCAATTAAGTGAGAGTGATGAAACTTGGTGTATAGTTTCATTACATCAATACCTTGACTAAGTTCGATGATGAGCATTTTTTGTTCAGGGTAAGCAGAGCGATAAGCAATTTGATTGGCTGAGACTTTGGAACACAATAACCCTCCTACTAATTGAGCTAGAATGTTCAAACTTGGTGTAGGTGTTTATTAGGTCAATGCCTTGATGGAGTTTGAAGATAAGCATTTTCTGCTTAGGGTAAGCAAAGATAAGCAATTTGATTGGTTGATGCTTTGGGACACGATAACTTTAGTTCCAATTAAGTGAGAGTGATGAAACTTGGTGTATAGTTTCATTACATCAATACCTTGACTAAGTTCGATGATGAGCATTTTCTGCTTAGGGTAAGCAGAGCGATAAGCAATTTGATTGGCCGAGACTTTGGAACACAATAACCCTCCTTCTAATTGAGCTAGAATGTTCAAACTTGGTGTAGGGGTTTATGAGGTCAATGCCCTGATGGAGTGCGAAGATCAGCATTTTCTGCTTAGGGTAAGCAGAGATAAGCAATTTGATTGGTTGATGCTTTGGAACACGATAACTTTAGTTCTAATTAAGTGAGAGTGATGAAACTTGGTGTATAGTTTCATTACATCAATACCTTGACTAAGTTCGATGATGAGAATTTTCTGCTTAGGCTAACGAGCAATAAGCATTTTGATTGGTCAAACTCTTCTTCTAATTGAGGTAGAATGTTTAAACTTGATGTAGATGTTCGTCTTGACTGAGTTCAACAACTCTTCTTCTAATTGAGGTAGAATGTTTAAACTTGATGTAGATGTTCATCTTGACTGAGTTCAATGATTAACGTATCAAGCTAAAGCTAAGCAGAGGTAAGCAATTTCCTGCTTTGGGACAAGATAACTTTGATTCTATCTGATAGAGAGTGATGAAACTTAGTGTATAGTTGATAATCAGTTTGATTGCTTGATACTTTGGAAAAAAATAGATGTGCGATTAATTAATATGTGTCATCTATTTATTTGGGGATTTCGGCGGGGGACATCAGCCTCACTGTTGGCTTGTTTATATATACATTGTATTATTTATTTTGATATATTATATAGAGGTCAAAGTGAAGTATGCAGATTTAAAGAATATGAATGAAAGGATTTATTATTTTATTTTTACAAAACTTTTTATTCACCTTCCTTGAAATCTGGCCATTCATATTTACCCTCAACCACAATTTCTTGTAAACAATTTGTTATCTCATTTGTTTGCATTATGAGTGAGCTGAAGAAACTTGTCAAATTCTGACGATTTCTAATAATTTTATTTCCCCTGTTAAATCTTCTAGAATACTGTAATCTTCTAGTAATTACTGATTTAGAGAAGCCTGTCAACAGGTTCTGTCCATTAGTTATTGACCTTGTTCACATCATTCATATTCTGATGGGTTTACCAGTGTTGATGAGTAGGTTTTGCTTTTGTTAATGTAAAGAATCACTGTGCACTAAACTGCTCAAGTATCTTTCAATTATTTACATACATTGTACATAGTAAACGTGTAACGAAAGGAATTGTTTTTAAATCAAATTTAGGTAATTTAATAGGTACACATATTGTTGTATTGTTATGCACTGTTATAGGTTGGAATTGCCAGTGTGCAGTTGGCCAAATCTATAGGGTTAAAGGTCATTGGAACAGCTGGTACAACTGATGGAATGAAGCTAGCTAAAGACAATGGGGCTGATTTTGTATTCAATCACAGGGAAGAAGGGTACATGAAAAAAATAACCGTAAGTTGAATTTTTTTTAACATTTGGTATGTTGGAAAAATACAGAGCAAGGATAGGAGCTTAAAACAGACAGGATTATTTATATGTTCTATTGTAGTAGATTTAACACAGAAATGCATGTGTCTAAAACTCCCATGGTACAGGTTTTAAATTTGTTTTTAAATACAAGGTGACTTATTTACATACAAAATATTGTTTTATTTTTATCAGGATGCTGCCCCAGAAGGAATAGATATTATACTGGAAATGTTGGCTAATGTTAACCTAGATAAGGATCTGGATATGATCAAAATACGAGGACGAATTGGGGTAGGTAATAAATAGATGATATCTTCTGTTCTGAATCTTTAAATGCCGATTATGGTTTACAAATTGAAAGTTTTACTTCCCCCTAAGCTACCAGTGCAAAACATATATATATTTACTTTTTGTCCCACATAACTTTAAAATGTTGAACTTGCAGAAAAACTTTCTCTTGGGGTATATATAAAAGTGAGCACAAAAATCATAGAAATCGCATCTGTTATTCAAGTGAACGCTTACAAGGAACTCTTGGTTAACCAGTACGAATAAGGGAATCGAGTGGTGTGTAGATTAATTTTGTTTAACATTTATTCCACGAATATATTGCCCAACACATATTATTTCATCAGGTTATTCTTGATATCAATAGACTGAATTTATAGACCGTCCAAGTTTTCCTGCATGATCTGTGTTAAACCTGAACAGCAGCAATAGAAACTAAATTTCAATGAAGAAAATGTGAAAGTTTTTTATTTTAGATTATTGGATGTCGAGAGGAAGTAAAGATTTCTCCTATTAAAATCATGTTTAAAGAATGTGTTGTTACTGGTGTTATCCTTCTACACACAACAGAGGTAAATAATGATTTATCTTTTAGATGCGGGAAATTTACTTTCATGGCTTTAAAATCGGCCTTAATGGAGCTAAACCTCTTTGGTTTAGATCAGGGATCTTAATATAGCTGCTGGATGTTTGAAAAAGCTGATTGATAAAATAAAGTATTGAATTGAATTGATCTGATGTGTAATGGCTCAAGATCTATACATACAATTAAATTTTAGTCTAATTTTTGTCAACAATAACTTTAGGATAGTTTAACTTAAAGTGGCATTAGCTAAGATTAGATAAAGAGCTGTCAATTATAATAATTAAAAAATAGATACATGTAATATAAAGAAAATATTTCAGTGAAATTACTTCACTCTGAGCCAAGCCAAGGTATCGATGATTTAATTATAGGGAAGCCTTGATGGTCATTAATGCCTTTGTTACCATAATAAACAAAGTCTCGATTACCCATTTTTACGGTTATCGCATCCACCATGTAACATATTTGAATCCACTTATTATTGCAGGCATCCGATGGCATCGAGATTTTATTATGGTCTTGGTGTTAATTAATGTTTAATTAAACATACATTATGCAAGAGCTAAATCTGCCTAGTGCAGGTCTTTCTTTAGGCCTGAAATGTTATCTAAATTATTAATTAGACATTAATTAACTTATCCAGACCATAAATAACTATCAATGTCATCGCTAACCTACGATATTTACTGGATTAGAATCCGATCTGCTGCTCTAGCTCATTGATGATTCAATCAAAAAATGGCATTAGGTTGCTTTACATTTTCATTCTAAACTGGACCATATATTTATTGATTACGTTCATGTTTTTTTTATATTACAGTGTGAATGGAGAGAAATGCACGGTGCTCTCGAAGCAGGCATAAAATATGGCTGGCTTAAACCCCATATTGGGTTGACATATACACTAGCCCAGGCTCCTCAAGCTCACGATACGGTTATAAATAATTCTGGTACCATGGGCAGAATTGTGCTTCAAATATAGATGAACTCTTATATTATATTGCTTAAAATATAAAAGGACAATTGGAGCAGGTTGGCACCAACATTGATTTAACCTAAATCTGATAATGGATAGAATCGTGGTTGTCATTACATTTTATGTGGTCAGAAGAAAGATTTATGTGTGCTACTGCTACTTGTATTTGGAAAATTTACAAATTGGACATACTTCTTATGATGTAAATAATTATCAGGAATCAGTTTATGTCGACATTGATTCAAGCTACCAATTAATCATACTGTCATCGAATCAGACTAGAACTTGTTCGTTGAAATTTGTATTGTTGTGTTTTGTTCCTCTCTTTATTAAAAATATGAACAAAATGAAGCCTTGATTATAATTTTGTAATGTCATATGAAATGAAATGGGGTTTAACTCCCACATCTCTGTAATAACTGGCTAATGAAGACAAGGTACACTTTAGTATCAGTGAATACTATAAAGTGTCATTACCTTGTCTTCAATCAGTATATGATTTGTTTGCAATTCATTTTCATAGAACTGAAATATTACCCAGATTAAAATGTTACAACCAACGGCCTAGATCATAGACCCACCTCTCGATTTGCAGTTATTTGTTGCTTTTGTTTATTTTTACAACCTTGTTGGCTGATGCATGAAGAGTTTCCCCCATATATCTGAAGGGGTATTATGGGATATCAGAAATAGCGTTGACAGTTCTTGCTATAATAGTTAAAAATAGATAACGTAAATAGAATGTGCTGAATATTGCTCCATGCGCTGAACCAAGATATTAGCTTTTGAATTTTAGGCTAGCTTCCTCAATCATCATTACTAAAGATTACTAAAGTCTGTACGACAAGTCTTGGTTATCCATTTTTACGTTTAATTAACCTTCACAAAATGTAATCCAATCCAGTAAATCAATAAATATATGGTCCAGTAAATATTGTAGGTTAGCGATGACATCGAGAGTTGATTATGGTCTGGATAGGTTAATTAATGTCTAATAAACAATTTAGGTAACATTTCAGGCTAAAGAAAGACCCGCACTAGACAGATTTAGCTCTTGCATAATGTATCTTTAAATTATAAATTTTCAAACTGTTTTTGAAATGATTTAATAAAAAAAAAGTAGATTTGAGGCAGACAGAAGTCACGTTGAGCTACTGCTTCCAGTTTTGGAGTTATACTACTTTCAACTGTGCAGTGCCGAGTCATCCGCTAGTCTATATATATATATTTGTGACTGTCGTTTGTCTGCAGTCTGTCTGTCTGTCTGTCTGTTCGGGGTTGGCGGCTACACTAGGTCTGCCCCGAGTCTGAAATTTGGGGTATAGGGGTAGCTCCGACCGGGGAGTAACATAGGCCAGGTGGCGTTAGTCTACCACTTTCGGTTTCGGAGTTATGACCCCCGAGCGAAGCCGGTCTGTTTGGGGTTGGCGGCTACACTAGGTCTGCTCCGAGTCTGAAATTTGGGGTATAGGGGTAGCTCCGACCGGGAAGTAACTAAGGCCAGGTGGCGTTAGTCTACCACTTCCGGTTTCGGAGTTATGACCCCCGAGCGAAGTCTGTCTGTTCGGGGTTGGCGGCTACATCTGCCCCGAGTCTGAAATTTGGGGTATAGGGGTAGCTCGGACCGGGGAGTAACATAGGTCAGGTGGCGTTAGTCTACCACTTCCGGTTTCGGAGTTATGACCCCCGAGCGAAGCCGGTCTGTTCGGGGTTGGCCGCTACACAAGGTCTGCCCCGAGCGAAGCCGGTCTGTTCGGGGTTGGCGGCTACACTAGGTCTGCCCCGAGTCTGAAATTTGGGGTATAGGGGTAGCTCGGACCGGGGAGTAACATAGGCCAGGTGGCGTTAGTCTACCACTTCCGGTTTCGAAGTTATGACTCCCGAGCGAAGTCTGTCTGTTCGGGGTTGGCGGCTACACTAGGTCTGCCCCGAGTCTAAAATTTGGGGTATAGGGGTAGCTCGGACCGGGGAGTAACATAGGCCAGGTGGCATTAGTCTACCACTTCCGGTTTCGGAGTTATGACCCCCGAGCGAAGCCGGGTATACTGCTAGTAATTAATAATTAAACAGAGTAACATCAGATGTGGGAGCGTATCATACCACCCACACCCAAAGATAAAATATTTGGTCTTTTTAACATCACATGTTCATCAAAACACAGATCCTATTTTGTGTCGTTTTTATTGTTCAAAATTTCGTTTTACTTTTCTTTACTACACTAGGATCTGGAAGAGTTGTTATCATTGACGTGTTCTGAATGATGTGAGCTATTAGCCAATAATGAAACGGTCTTACGGCGAGCTTGAGGCGTGTTTTGCACGGAACTGTGGGTAATCCACTAGTAACATCAATGCTGATTGGTTAATCAAATGTCTGACGTCATAGGGTCAAAAGACGGTCGTATGACCTCTGACGCGACCTATCGCTACAACCGGTCTTCATGTAGTGTAGGCCATCGAAAGTATAAAAAAACAAAACGAAATATAGATCTGTAGTTTAACCAGATTGCATGTTCATTCACATCTGTTCAATCCAGGATACGTACACCAAAGGGTCAATAAATCTGTCATAGCATGTATCTGGTACTGCATATGGCTTTATCTCTGTAAAAGATTAAAGAGTGTAATTATATTAAATTATATCTGTCCTTAGAACGCCAAAGGCCACAAAAAAATAATACCTGTTTTTATGGTGTAATCATTCATTAAGTATTGTTTAATGGTCGAGAGCGAGACGGGCCGTGGCAGACACTTGCACGTGCTTTGCAATGAAATACGTCACTCGAGTTCAATATTTTACCAAGTTACGCTTGGTACATGGCCCGTACGATTATTTGAAATAATGGTACTCTAACATCAAAGGATGACGTCACATCTGTATTTTAAGTTTAAATAAATATCAATATGAGTCACTGCCAATATGAATATTTCAGTGATCTTGGGATTTGGCACTGATGGTTCCACCATGGAGTATTTTTACCCCCCAATAAAGCCCCAAAATCGGACTCGCACAACGCCTTAATTTGTTAATACTATCAACACCTTTTACTTTCACGCAGCTAGTCTTTAACTGAAATGGAATTATGTCAGAAAATTGTCGGATATAATCCTTATCAAACACAGAGAAATTTACACTCTTGCCATAGTTGGACAAAACTGTAAATGCCTTGTTTGCCCCCCCCCCCCCCCCGACCTTGTGGATTAAGAGAAATAATTTGCATAAATTGATAAGGGATGGGCCAAAGTTATTAATACCCGTGTCTACAAGGTAAATCACAGTTGTAATTTGATGCCTAATGATAATTACTTTAAAAATTCAGATCACTGCATATTAGAATATTTATCTCAAATAATTTATTATCAACTAGGTATTGGGTATCATTTTGTAATAGTTACTTTAGTAACGGATTCTTATCGAACTCTATCCTCTATCCGTTACTGGTTGATCCTATACACAACTAATTTTATTGTGAGACTTTTCCCTCACCTCGGTTCTAAGGCTATTTTGGAATCCTTACCATCTACTCTTCATCGTGCTTCTTCTTTGTTCGCCAAAAATAATCATTTCTTGCCACATCCGACACAAATTTATAATAATCTAACACTATTTACAAGTAGAATTTGGCAATCCAAAAACACAAACAAGGAATTTTTGTAGGAGGGGGTTTACCAGGTTCCTGTTAAGGACCATACTCCTCGTAATGTTTCGTTTGATTAGACCTAATCCCACTCAACACTGCCATAATGAAAGCAAATTTTTGTTCCAATTGATGACTGGTCAATAGTCCGATTAACAACCAATACCTAACCGCGTAATAATAAAATTCGGGTTTAAACAGAGCTCTAAATATGTTTACACTAGAAGAATGCCCGGCTTCGCTCGGGGGTCATAACCCCGAAACCGGAAGTGGTAGACTAACGCCACCTGGCCTATGTTACTCCCCGGTCCGAGCTACCCCTATACCACAAATTTCAGACTCGTGGCAGACCTAGTGAAGCAGCCAACCCCGAACAGACAAACAGACAGACAGACAGACAGACAAACGACTGTCACAAATATTAGTATACTAGCAGTATACCCGGCTTCGCTCGGGGGTCATAACTCCGAAACCGGAAGTGGTAGACTAATGCCACCTGGCCTATGTTACTCCCCGGTCCGAGCTACCCCTATACCCCAAATTTTAGACTCGGGGCAGACCTAGTGTAGCCGCCAACCCCGAACAGACAGACTTCGCTCGGGGGTCATAACTCCGAAACCGGAAGTGGTAGACTAACGCCACCTGGCCTATGTTACTCCCCGGTCCGAGCTATTCCTATACCCCAAATTTCAGAGTCGGGGCAGACCTTGTGTAGCGGCCAACCCCGAACAGACCGGCTTCGCTCGGGGGTCATAACTCCGAAACCGGAAGTGGTAGACTAACGCCACCGGGCCTATGTTACTCCCCGGTCCGAGCTACCCCTATACCCCAAATTTCAGACTCGGGGCAGATGTAGCCGCCAACCCCGAACAGACCGACTTCGCTCGGGGGTCATAACTCCGAAACCGGAAGTGGTAGACTAACGCCACCTGGCCTATGTTACTCCCCGGTCGGAGCTACCCCTATACCCCAAATTTCAGACTCGGGGCAGACCTAGTGTAGCCGCCAACCCCGAACAGACAGACAGACAGACAGACAGAAAGACAGACAGACAAACGACAGTCACAAATATATATATAGATAAAGTTACGTCATAACTCACGAAATTTATTACGCCCAATTAACCAGTGCGTAGCAGAATATTACAGAAAAACTAATTGCGTGACAAACGAGGCTATCCAAAACGGCTACAATGTAAACAATAATGTTTGGAGACAATCAATACTTTCACCGTTTTTAATACCTTAAATCACTGTCCAAAGTTTTAGGGAAGACACCAGATTAAAAGAAGGGCTATCATGTTGCTGTACTCAAGAGAGATTTGATTGAACGGGAGGAATAGACACAGTCCCTCAAAAGCTCAAGTATCAGAAGTCAACCCAGCAATGGTCAGAGAGGAAAATCTCTGGCCATTGCTTCAAGAATATGGTTAAGGACATTTGACAGTTGACAATGCATGATGCCATATACCGGCATACATACACACTGAGCATGTTAAAGAGAGAAATCCAACTGTCCGTTAGACGTAATTTTTTATTAGTAATTAATAGGATCACAGTGTGATTCAATATCACATTTACATCATTATTTCGCGCTTTAAATGCTCGTCCCATCCCACCATCTGATAATAAAGGATAAAGCACACGACCGGGACAATTTTTTGTGTAGCTGATCAGGGGCGGCTGGGCGGGCGACTTGGCAATTAGATCTAACCCGGAACTGTGGGTAGATATTTGTAGCGAAGACAAAGCTACAGTTGACTAGATCTATTTGTTAAGGCCAACTCATTTTTGGTCATGGTCACTGAGATGTAAGTAAGGTTAGGGAGCGAGATTGTAGGTGAGGTTTAAGAATTTGGGATGAGGTTAAGGCTCCACATAAGCACTGACCTAGGATGATGAAAATTTGGTTCGTGATATTTCCTAGATTTATAAAAAAAAATTACATGCAATACATTAGATTTATATACAATGTTGATTTCGCTGTTTTTGTTGTTGGTGGCGCTAATGGTCTTCCTTTGGTATTCTGGTATTTTTGTTTCTGGACAAAAAAGAATAAATTTGAGGCTCTGAGGTGAGAGCCACATTAGTGTGTTTCCTACTAAGGATTGGATTTTCTAAAAATGATTTTTTTCCACTATCCCGGGGTTGGGCCTGGGGATTCTTATAACTAGTTGATTTTATTTACTTAGGGTTAGGGCTAGGGTTTGATATATTGTTTTCTTTGGGTTAGGGTGAGGACTGGTGTAATTTAGTCTAATTTACTGTGCACTAGGATGTCGTTCAGATTTTTATTTTTAGAATATGCAATTATATGTTTCAGTGTGAAGATTTTCGGGTGATTTTTGATGCACAGTCTACTGCTGCGCTAAATGGGACTACAAAGGGGGCCGTTGCGCTAGCCGTATGAATAATTAGACCGGGTGGGGGGTGTTTTCATTTTGTCAATCCAGAAATTTTCTATTGTAAGCCTAAACGTTTTTTTAAAACATAAAATATATTCAACAAAGTCGCTCTTAGTCTTTTCTATTGACTGACAATGGGGTCATTGGTTGAAGTGAATTGAGACCGGTTTGCCTTTTTGGTGACTATCTGACCGGTGACCGTTAATTCTTTCCCGACGTGCATTTTGGGTCTCCCCTACGTATTGTTTGTCACGTTGTCTGCATGAACTACTACATGAAAGTTGATCTAATATTGGGATTTGTGTGTCAGATTTTTTGTTATGGAAATGGTCGGATATGTTTATGATCTTTCATGTTTGACATCTTGGGTGGCCACAAGTTTTGGTTTTAACTGCTGATTGCATATTATTTGTTTCTTTAGCGGCAAGTCCGACTAGAGTGTTTTGTTTTATACGTCGGAGATAGCGTTTGGAGTATCCCCTTTCTCTTAGTTTGCTAAATACCAAATGCTGATTCAAAGTCGGTATTCTGAGTACATGAAATCGGGGAATTTAAGATTTTATGATGCCAGTGAACGTAGAAAGGAGTTTTTGAACAATAATTGATGTGTGTCGGTTTCTTTGAAAAATACTTTAGTTTCCAATTAGCCTATGTTTTTGGTGTTGCTACTTTTAAAAACGGTAGTGTCAGTTGTATCTATGCTGTTATGAACTGCATTTGCGGTTAATTTGACATGGGAGGATTTACGATAGGCTTGCCCCTATTGCGTCTACGATCTGGTACGTGCAGATACGTTCGGACACATTTTGATACGATCAACACGATTGCTACTACTGACCACAATATATCATAGGATCACCACGATTACTCCACGATTAAAACCACGATTTCAATCGAAGCGCGAATCGTGATAGAGGGAACATCGGTCTAATGGAAAACGGGCTATAGACTAGTGTTTTGAAAGAAACTTCCTGATATTAGATAAACTTTTATATTAATAATAAACTGTTTAACATTAAACAGTTGCTATATTTCTATATATGTTTATTTTTTTTTTTCTACATAAATTCCATGTCAGTTATTAAACAATTCGTAATTTAATAGCGTATATTCATTTAAATTATCGATAACTGATAAGCATACTAGTCTCTATCATTCAGACATATATTCTACAAATATTAGTCTATAGATGTGTTGTCAATATTTGAGAATTACTAGGTCATTGGCTAGATTATCCGGCTTTTTTACATTACCAGGAGCAAAAGCTAAGGGAGGTAACTAGCCCTAAAACAAGGGGTGGACACACATGAAATTAATTTAAGAATTGCCATTTTAGAAAAATCTATTTGCATTGCCTGTTCAATATCCAACATTCTTAATTTTTTAAATGTAAAATTGTTCTCTTTAAGGACCATATCTATGGTTTTTTTTATTAATCCCAATTCGTCGTCCCCATGACATTAGCTTAAAAGTTGGCATACGCCATACAGTGTGCTATGAGGGAAATTTTGCCCGGGCAGCGGCACCATCGCCTACTCTTATATCGAATTCCAACTGCCAAGGTATCTTTTCCGTGTAAACATTGCAATGCACGTAAAAGATCCCTTGGCAGTTGGAATTCGATATAAGAGTAGGCGATAGTGCCGCTGCCCGGGCAAAATTTCCCTCATAGCACACTGTATGGCGTATGCCCGTCTTCATTAGCCCAGTATAGGAGCAGAACAGTAGGACGTTAAACCCCATTTCATTTCATTTCATTGAATTGCCGATGCGTAACCGGGAGTTGATAACCGACCCAGCCCCCCCCCCCCTTCAGCATACGTTGAAGACTAGGGGGTTCTTGGTGATCGAAACTATAAGCATACTAGAGACTCCATAGTTACTTATATATATTTCACATGGCAATGTGGTAACAAAAAGGTGGATACCAGGTTTATTTATCAACAAGCGGAACGTGACAACAAATTGAAGTGCAAATAACACCCCAGATATTATCTTTCATTTTCAAAAAACTTGTTTGATAACATTTGCAATCGCTTGGCCGCCATTTTAATTCCGATTTTCGAAAACCTTTTTTGTATTGAACCTACTCCAAATGTCAACAATTCTTAGGGAGCCGACTTTTGAATTTCGATTTTGTTTACTTCCGGTTTCACTTTGAAGTTCGTTCGACTTTGCACCTTCTATCTGGTGACCTTACCTTTCCGTGACCTTTGTATGTATGATGACCTTGGTGTCTACTAACAATTAATATAAAATAGTTCGGTCATGAAGTTTATTATAGGCTTGCCATACGAATAAATGTCTAAATAGTTGTTTATATAACATTCGAAGCCTAATTAGTTCTTATATAATGCATCCTTAATTGTTTAAGTCAATATACAATCCAAACATTTTGGTCCAAAATTCTTTTTCCGGGAGGAAATTTGGGCTCCATCCTGGTCTCGCGGGATTCCAGAAACGGGATTCGCCAAGACTTCTTATCACCTCGAACAGTTTGGTGTCCAGTGATGTTTACCTTCAAATTCACCCGATGGTGAGGCAGTAAAGGTAGATTATTGACTTTTATATCTACCATACGATATCATACCCAACCAAATTCATCACAGCAAGAAAATTTAGATTAGGAATGAACCATGTAATCAATTATCTACAGCAACAGGAAAATGTTTCTGGGGGAATAGTACAACAGTGTTAGGTATGATAATTCAATAGCATTTGTATTCGCATTTCACATAATGCAAAAATTGCAAGTTATTTTCTAGTTTGATCGGGGCCGGATTATCCTAATGGAGGCGCTGGGTACATGTGGGAGTAAGGTACAAGAGGGGAACGTGATTTGGGCTCAAGCCTATATTCACAATATTTACTCAATTTAAATTTTGTTGTGGGGGCGATTCTCACTGGTTGGGCACCAGAGCTGCGTACTTTGAACCTAGGGACCAATGGTGCACAAAGAAGATCTGAAAAAAATATAAAGATAGTTACAAACACATGTTCATAGGGACAGATACATGCCGCGTCTAACAGTCTAAAGGTCCGTTCATCCTGAACGCGGCTGTCGCATTTGATTTACATGTATTTACTTCAATTTGGGTAATTTCATTTATACTGACACCGAATACAAACGCTGTGAGATTTGGGGACGTGTGGAATACATACGTGGTCAAATTGTCAATGCACCAGTTTCATCTGCGAATTTCCTGGTTTATTGCCGCTTTCAGTACGAAAGTCGCAGTTGTCGGTGATCGCATTCGTGTTCTCACTCAATATAAATGGACCTTGTTAGTAATACCCCCATCAGACTACGGCACAGTAAGAGAATCATGTCGTGGCACACAGTAACATATACGGCCAATAACGTTCCAGCGCACGTTTTCGCAGACGAAAAAAATATTTCAATAATTCACTTGCGCGTAGGGGTCTTTAGCAGTGTTTGTGTGTGTGGGGGGGGGACCCGGAGAAAACCCACGAGGTTGGACCGGGGAATCGAAACCACGCCAGTTGACTCAATGACAGACCTTATGATAAAACGCGCACGCGCTACAAATTCGGCCATCCAAACCTCCGTGTCAGTAAAAGATACATGCGGTATCTTAAAGTAAGTAAAAAAAAAAAAAAAAAAAAAATGTCAGTAAGAGATACATGCGGTATCTTAATTACAGTTAGAAATAAAATGACAATGTTACGTACATAGACCTACCAATCAAGATAATACCAATAATGTAATAAATTGTTAGTAAAGGATACATTTGGTATTTCTTGCGTTCAGAATGCAATTTTCCGCCCTATATTTCAACCTAACCAACCTCTCAACTCTCATATCCTTCTTCCTTAAAATCATGAATATTCACCAAAACCTGGCAGAAAATGCATTTTCAAACCCTTTTCGTCGTTTCTACACTAAAAAGTCAACAGTAATCGCTGTGCAAAAGTGGGAAAAAGGAAAGTGAGAGCAGGATTAAAAATAACTCTCCCCCTACATTCATAGGCGTAGGAATATTTGGTCAGCTGTGTCCAATTGGTATCAGGTTTTCTACCCTAAAGACCATTTTTCATGGAAAGCGACACTACGGCCTACTTATTCAGGGGTTCTTTTTACGTTCACACCCGAAAAACTTTACGTTGTTCTGCACCACTGACAAGGGGGAACCACGCCGGAAAGTCGCAATGAACTTTATCGGCCAACACCGGTATCGAAAACGGGATCTCCAGGACAGCGAGCCAATGTCTTACGCACTAAGCCACCTCGGACCCGGGGAAAACAGGCAGCCCTACTCCTTGTTACGTACACACTGGAAATCAAAATTCCGCCAGTGACTCTATGACAGACCTTATGATCTAAATCCGTTAATCGCGCTTACTAGTATGTAGTCAGAAGAACCATTCTTATTTACTTGGACAAATCACAAGCTCTGTGCTTAAAATAAAATTAAGTATAAAGAATGAGTTTATGCCTACATTGAACTGAGCTTATACAAATTAACATTCTTTCATACATGTTTTGTTTAACGTTTATTAAAAAAGAATGAATAGAATGGAATCTTTGTTTTGATATTATAACATTACATTGGGGCACTATTCTGGTCACAAGAACCAAAAGGACTATCCTGGTTACGGGCTTCCAAATAACGGATCTGATACTCTCCGGTTTCTTCTTTCTTGAACTAAAAGTATTGAAGTCCATATTGAAGTTAAAGAAAGGAGAAACCACTAGAAAACACGCCTTGAACTCGAGAAACCGTATTGTTCTATATGAATACGTGTTGTTAATAAAAAAAATAGTAACGACAACCACGAGCCTAGAACTCAGACCTACAGAGTGTCTGTTCCGGCACTTGTACAGACTGGCAAGAGCCAAAGGTACCTCTTAAGGTATGCCGGTATATTAGATTCAAAATTCTAACATGCTATCGTCTAATTTCTAACTCCTATTCATGTAATTACTCTTCTATTCATGTAATTTCTAAATTAAGACATCTTTATTTGTTCAGTGTAAATTTTAATTCTGTTTCAACTTAGTTCTATTAGTATGACGAAAAATGTCTACTCCATTGTCGCTTTACATGTTTCAAAATTCTAAATTTGTTCAATGTTCATGATTAAAATCATGATTATGACGTCGTTTGGTGTCGCCACCGTGTGCTCAATTTGGCGATTTGGCACCTGATATACCCGGACCATTATGTTGATACAAATGACTCGCTCTTCGTCAGATTGAATAAGGCGACAACCCGACATCAGGATAACCTGCTCTAATACGTCAGACTCGCTCCTACGTCACTCCTTTTCTGACTTGCATATTGAAGTCAGAAAAGCGCAGTGACGTAGGAACAAGTCTGGGGTCATTTAGAGCAGGTTGTCCAGTCTAGAGATAACGTTTCGTCTTTTTGATGGGACGAAAAATCGAGGTTCCGGAATTAAGAGTGGGCCGTAGCGCCGCTATCCGAGCAAAGTTTCCCTCACAGTACACTGTATGCCCGTCTTCATTAGCACAGTCAGAGCAGAAACAGTAGGACGGTAAACACAATTTCATTTCATTCAATTTTCCTACTTTTCTGCACCAATCGGGCTATTGAAGATAGGCATACGCTATGCAGCGTGCTATGACGGAAATTATCAATGAACCGTGGCATTTCTTCATCGAAATTCAACTGTGAAGGATCCTTTTATGTGCACGCCAATGTGTAAACGAGAGCTTGTTTTTTTTTTGTCCCATCTACACAACTAGACACAGTACTTTGCCAGACCCTTTGTCCTGCACTACCGACATGGAGAAACTACGCTGCAAAATCCCGGGGAACTTTCTTGACCAACACCTGGATCAGTGTATTATAATCATAGTACTGAGAAGAATGTGGCCGATAACCCGACACCATGACATCACGACAACTCGAAAACCTCGACACCACGACAACCCGACATTTTAACCCGACAATACGACATTTGTACGCGACATTACGACATTTTTGATGTCGTGATGTCGGGTGAAAATGTCGTATTGTCGGGTTAAAAATGTCGTGACGTCGGGTTGTTGGGTTGTCGGTTGTCGTGGTGTCGGGTTAAAATGTCGTGATGTTGGTTTGTCGCCTTATGAAGGGCGACACCACGACATCACGACATGATACCAACCAGCCACCATTTAAACAACATTTGTTCATTTCTTTGAAGACAAGTGCAGGATTTCGAGAATTTTATTTGATTTTTTTTCACAGTTGAGCCAATTAATATCTATATGCTGTTGGTCTTTATTCTTTTACTTCTCTAAAAAATATTTTTTTTTATACCATCATCCGAACGACCAGCCACTGTCCGTGCCAGACCCCCTTCCTGTATCAATAACAAGGGAGAGAGAACCACGCCGGAAGATATCGGTTATATCATAGAAATATATATCTATGGGTAATATATATAATATCGTCAGCTAGTATACACACGGCCAAACTAGGCTTTATAATATTTCTGGCAATTATTAGTTCCGTGCCTGTGATTTGTGAAGGCTGCCGTTATTGTAGGCCGGGACAGTGTCTAGTCGTTCGGGCTAAATTTCCCCCATGCCACACTGTATGGCGTAAATCCGTCTTCATTAGCCCAGTTGGTGTAGAAAAGTAGGACGATAAACCCCATTTCATTTTTGTTTAATTTCGTCAAGGACACCGCTAACTATGAAATTCCGTATCGCTTTATGCAACTTGAATAATATATTGTTGGAAAAAAAAATAATCATAAAGTCAGTCAGGTCGGTATAATGAAGAAACAACTTTATCGTTATCCACATGAACAGCCGTTTCATCCCACAATATGGGATTTCTAAATTTATATCTTTGAACCATTTCAAGAACAAGTTTATCATTATAAAGTGACATTTTTGTTAGAGCAGTAATAGAATACAGATCAGCAGTATATTAACAATATTGGCTTAACTGTGAAAACAAAAATCATATAAAATTCTCCAAATCCTTCACTTGTCTTAAAAAAAATAAATGAAAAAATGTTGTTTAGCTTATATTTGAAATAGTATTTGCCAACCATATCACATTCGATGTTGTTTACAGTCTCAACATCGATTCCCCGGTTGTACGTGACAACCCCATCTCCAACCATCAACCAGACGTAGAGCGAGTCGTTTATATCAAACATGATGGGGCGACGACAATATACTTCCACATGAAAATGTGGGCGTATAAAAACATGTTCCTACGAAGAATGCTTAAGTGGGCAAATTAAATGAAATGATTTCCACATAATAAACATAGTTTGGTTCCATCGGAATGGCTGCCCCAGGTGGTGAGGTAGAACGTTTACAACGAAGTCTCCCCACGAACTGTAACTCCAAAAATACCAGTACCACTACCATACATGCGGAACTAAACGCTTTCTTGACGTGACACACTTTTTTAAAAAGGGAGGGGACTGTCTTCAAATACTTGCTTATTTGGAGTTAAATAGATCACAAAAAAAGCGGCCAATAGTTCTGTGGTGCATCTGATTAAAAAAAAATAATTTGGCGACCAAAGAGCGTGGGCCCTGCTATCAAATAATTGATTTTTATGGAGTCAAATTACCCCCAAATGGCCATTAGTTCCTAGGTATCGGGGGTGATTTTATGACCAACTATATAACCAAATGAAATCGTTTAATACGGAATATATGCTAATTTACAATTACATGATATCAATATTTACTTTTGACAAGGTTTTATTTTTCGTTAATATTATGGAAGCACATACGATCGACAGATTTGCACAAAATTGACTTTCCAATTTAGTAACATTCAGAATAAATTAATTTGGGAACAATAATGGGTTAGACGCTAATGTAATAGTACACCATAAAGTAACTGACAGCTGATCTTAAGATGTGCGAAATTCTGTGGCACACTTTTTCATTCCGAAAATTTAAGTTTCTGGACATTATTATAAGCTGCCCGCTAGTCCTGAAATGACATATTTGTGGGGAGTGGTTGTTAAACTCTCTCTCTCTCTCTCTCTCTCTCTCTCTCTCTCTCTCACACACACAATATTATTACGGATAAATCTTTCACTTTGGGCTTAAAACATCCCTTTTGATGATGATAGTGCTAACATACATACAGGAAAAGATTTCAAAACGTTTCTTCGACACTTAATCATGAGCGTAAAATTGGTAAATACAAAATTTATACCGGAATTTTTCTGTTTTACAATAACAGTGCGTGTAAGGGCGGATATGGTACCAACGATATGTAGGGTGTGGAGGGTAGCATTTATACAGTATTTGGGTTACATATCACAATTGTTTCCCCCCGAGCTTTTAAACATATATCTGGCGATCTTTATCCATCCAATTTGGTTTTATACTTTACTTTCTATTTTGTTTGAAATAACCACGGACAAACTTTTCTAAAGTAACCACCAAAAAAGGATGCACATAATTTTCACACAAAATCGCTAGTTACACACTATCAACAGGATATAAAATTCTACAGGAACTACCAAAACGCAATAGACATAATTTGGACTCAAAATAATTAGAGTTACACACTTCGAAAACAATATAAAAAAAATCACCAACATGTAAACATTTTAATAGTTTTAATAATCTTGCTCCATGGGACAGTATTCCTCTAACATATCTTGGTATTAATTTTTTTTTTATGTGTCCATCAACTCAATAATAAACGTAATAATCTGAACCATCATCTTTGTAAATGTTAAATCTACACTTCTGCAGGTCTATATTTAGGCTTCAAATGTTATATAAACTATTATTTAGACATTTTAGTCCCACGGAAAGCCTATAATCAACTCTCTAGGCTATGGATGGTAGAGATTTAAAAGGATTTGATATCCGCGAGATTTAAAATTTAACAATAAAATGGATACTCGAGACTTAGTTTCGGTTGTCAAGTAACACTACCGTTTGTACGATATTAAGCAACCAAAAACTGATAACTTCAATGTATTCATTTTTAATTATCTATTTTCGAACTCTTACAGCACGAGCGGCCAGCTCTTTATCTTATTCTTTAATAATGCACCATTAAGAATTGGCATAAACAAAAATAAATAATAGCTTAAATGACGATGGCGTAATATACCGAATATAATGTGCATCATAATTAAGGGTCAATGAAAACTGTGTTAAAAGTAATAACAATTATCGGTTTAATAAAACCCTGTTTATATACATGTATACCGTGAATTATTTTCGCAGACCGAACCTTCACCTGATTAAATTGGCAAGAGAAAAGGTGAGGTAATTTCGATTTCACTTATGCAAATACCTAGTGACAAGAGAGTTTTAATTGAATCTTTATAAATTTAACAACAAAATAAACAACAACAAAACAAAGCCGGAGATCATGAATTTTGGTCAAAAGCTGTGAGTGACTGTGACTTAGTATATCAAAGTTTGAATTCTACAAAGTAAGAATTATTTTCCCCATAGCTCCAGAATTATTAATGACAGTATCGTGGGCTTTCGCAGCTTCTTCTATAGGATATTTTAAGCCAATATGAGGCTTTAACCAACCGTGAGTTATCCCCGCTTCCACTGCACTATTAATTTCTCTCCATTCTGCCTGAAATTCAGAAAGAAGACACATGAGTTAATTCAAGTCCAGGGTTAGAGGTGTGTTTAACTAGTATTTTAAGTCTTAAGACCAGGGTTAAATTTGTGTTTAACTAGCATTTTAAGCCATTTTTTGAGTTAATCCAAATCCAGAGTGTTTAACTCGTATGTTAAGTCTTAAAAGGGCATTATGGAAGATTAGATAAAGAGTATTAGATAATAGTTAATAGTTAATAACTAGATAACGTAAAGGGAATATGCTGAAAATTTAAGTCAAATTGCTCCATTCATTACTAAAGTCGGTACGATAAAAAACATAGTCTAGACTATACACTTTTGGATTAAATCATCGCTGAGCAGCAAATCAGATTCAAATCCAGTGAAAATCCGACATATAAGATGGCATCGAGAGATGATTAAGGTCTTTTCATGTTAATAAATGTCTAATTTATAGTTTATATAACATTTCAGGCCCAAAGAAGGAGAAACACTGAGCACAGCTCCTAGAAAATATAAATCCTCAATATAAAAGAAAAGTTACGTTCATTGATGCTGTTAAGTTTTTAATAGTAATACATAATTGGGGACATCCACAAAGATTTAAAATAATGATGTTCCTACCTCTGGAGCATTCATTAGAACCATACCAGTTATAGTACATTCACTTTTCATGGTTAATCGTGGGTTAATTTCTACAGTCCCTCGGCAGCCAATCACCTAAGATAAAAAAAATCCAAATAAAACGTCTTAGCCTGGTTGCCAAACCCACTTCAAGTGAACCTGGAAATTGTATACAAAGTTTTTTAATGATTGATTTTAGTAGCCCGGGGTGTACTCTTTCGGAATCTGTCGGGTGAACCTCGGTCACCCTTCAGCGTTTTGAGAAATTCAAGATGGCGTCCAAGACGGCCGCCACATCAAGATGTTTGTTGAACATTTAAAAAAAACAAATTCTACCCGCAAAACAGGAACATAACCTCCACAAAACTAGGTAATATCCAGTTTAATCCTTTAGTCGTGTTTCTGGCTGCAACCTGTGACAGCACAAGCGCAAAATATTGTATATTCTAAGCCATCCCTAGTGCAGCTACAAGCACACGTATTACATGAGCTGTCACTCATGCATCCACATCGGATGAGCCATATGACAGACTCTGGAGCACATTGGCCTGTTGTAGTGTTCTCGATTTAGTATCCTTTTCCAAGCAATACAGTTCCAGATCAAGTTCCGATGGATTACAATCTTCCAGTGAACTCCACACAATAGCTTGGTGATGAGCTCGTGTTACGTTCTCTGCAAATGTATCATTGTTTGAACTAGACTACATGGTTTGGATGGGAATAATAACGATACATTTCCAGGTTTTAGATTTCTAAACCCTCCAGCGTGTTTCAGACATAGATTTCTAGAACTCTGTCCATAACAAGCTTACATAAATACACTTCCAAACTTTCAAAGCTGTGACTTTTCCCACGACCTAGACGCTTGTAACCGTGTCACATCCAGTAAGAGCATGCGCTGGCAGGATTTCAATGATAATTGACATGTGTTTCTCCTTAGTTTAACCAGTGTCAACGGTTGTTCTTTCCTAGATTGGTGATTCCACATAAGCTTGTTATGGACAGAGCTCTTGCAAATCGATGACTGTAACACACTGAGGGGTATAGGCATCCAAAACTGGAAATGTATCGTCATCATCCCCACCTAAACCGTGTAGTCTAGCTCCAACCAATGATGCATTTGTAGCGAACGTAAAAATATGTCATCGCAAAGTTATTGTGTGTGGCGTTCACTGGAAGATCGGAAAGCGCCAGAACTTGACCCGGAACTGTATTGCTTGGAGGACACTAAATTGAAAACATTACAACCGGTCAACTTGCCCCGGAGTCTGTCATGTGGCTCATCAGATGTGGATGCAAGAGTGACAGCTCATGTAGTACGTGTGCTTGTAACTGCACTAGGAATTGCTTAGAATATACAGTTTTATGCGCTTGTGCTTTCACAGGTTACAACCAAAATCACGACTAAAGGATTAAATTCTATATTACATAGTTTTGTCCAGAAATATATAGTTTGTTTTAGATATAGTTTGGTTCGGTAAAATAATGACCCCAAAACGCCGCTAACGAGTTAAAGGGTCATATTGTCTGGCATGTTTGATTTTACTATCATCTAATCACCCCACAACATAATGAACGATTTCAGTGTATTCCTTAACCACCAAAACATACGGTTAGACGCCAACATTATCATTCTAGACTAAATACTATAGGAGTTATAGGGGATAATTTGAAATGGCAGCCGTCTTAGACGCCATCTTGAATTTCTCAAAACGCTCAAGGGTGACCTAGGTTCACCCGACAGATTCTGAAAGAGGACAACCTAGGCTACTAAAATCAATCATAAAAAAAATTTGTATACAATTTCCAGGTTCAGCCATAGTTCTGCCAGACTATCTGTAGGCATTTTGTCATTGCAACTTAATCTGTCGGGTTAATTCTAAAGACCAAAAACAAAACCGTTTCGGAATTTGTCAATGAACAGATATTCCACAGCAGACCACATTACTTACAAGCAAGGACAGATTGTTGGTATCCCTTTCGTTTGGATATCTCATATTCACAATTGCTTCTTACAAAATAATGATTCGACTATCAAATAAACAAAACATTTCATTAATATACCATACAAATAATGAAAAAATATGGGATACATTACTATTATTCTGCCTTGATATTTAATTATCTCCAAATCTTTTCCTAAATTAACATTGGATAACATCTCTAGTATGACGTCTACTCCACCTGGTATAACTTCCTGTAATGGTACACGCAAATGATATAATGGCATGGTACAGTTATATATAGACACATGTTGCCAGAGAATATACTACAATTCAATATTGAATTCTTAAACTTCAACACCCATCCTACGCGTTTAACCCCGTTTAGGAGTAGACTGTAACACATAATTTACTGTCATTTTGTTTATGCAGTTTACTCCTTGTCATTTCTACACATATATTTAAATAAAACACCAAATTGACCTGTATTGTCCATGCAATCAATTTTTCTATAAAAGAATCAATAATTCAACCCACTCTTATTTTGTTCCTTACTGTTTAAAAATTAAATCAACTTACAGTTATTTTATTCATGTACCCTTCTTCCCTGTGATTGAATACAAAATCAGCCCCATTGTCTTGGATTAATTTCATTCCTTCCGGTGTACCAGCTGTTCCAATGACCTTTAACCCTATAGATTTAGCCAGTTGCACGCTGGCTAATCCAACCTATAATAATAAAAGATCCATAATTTACCATAATACATAAAAACTTTAACGCCACATATTAAACTAATAATAGATTTTATCCCTAAAATTAAACCCCAGCTAATCTTGAACTTCAGATAGTTAAGGTTTCAATACATAACTATCCATTTGGTTACATATCAAAATAATGCTGGAAGTATATTTACTACCAAAGACATTACGCCTTTCCAGATATCTAAAAGGGACCGTTTTGACAAGCTACCAATTTTAAACATAGGGTATCAAAGACAGGTTCAATGGTTGACGTTCTTTACTAATTAACATATCTAATATGTCGTGTGCGCATTGGTAATTAAGTTTATGTTCTTATTATCGTGGTCATTACAAATATCACACTTTTAGATAAAACAACAAAGTTAGAGTTTGGCATATATAAGCTAATTGAGGGAATATATTTTTAATTATTAGTTTGAACAATTGATCAGGGTAAATATTTCAGATGAGAGAACAATAACTTACAGCCCCACTGGCTCCATGTACCAACACCGTTTCACTTGCTTTAGCTTTAGCCCTAGAGAATATATAAAATAAACTATCAACGGAGCTCAATTTATTCTAAAATACAAAACATGTTTCTTAAATAATGGGATTTTCCAGCGCAGTTCCTTCTTTTTCAAGGTCCCGCGTACACATTGGAGTGCACGTTAAAGATCCCTTGACAGTTGGAATTCAATATAAGAGTAGACCGTAGTACAGCTGTCCGGGCAAAATTTTCTTCACAGCACAATGTATGGCCTATGCCTGTCTTCATGAGCCCCATCGGAGCAGAACAGTGAGCCGTTAAATCCTTTTTCAATTCATTTCATTTAAATAATGCTACTAATCGTCGATTCTCCATTCGTTTGATTGACCCAACCATACACTGCCGTACTACGTCATTGTTTTTGTAAACACGGACTACCTGGTTTCCCCGATTTAAATGAGGTTTTGGTATAAGTTCAAAATTTAGCTGCAATCATCACGATTTTTAGAGGAATAAGGCAACAGTACGTCAATTTACCAACTACGATGCCTCTGGATTACCTCTTTTGTGCCATGTAATTGTATCTTGCTAGACACACAGCAGCATGCCTGCCAAAGTTGGTTTAAATTTATTAAGTAGTCTTATGAGATTTTGTCGAAAATACATAAATCTATCCAATCAAGATTCCCCCGGCCCATACTATCAGGTCAAGAATCTTTGAACAAATCTGAATACCACGTCAAGTCCAAAAACTATATAGAAAAGCGTCAGCAAGTCATCACACCTACCAAATTTTGTTGAATCCACCAAACGGTTTGAAGAAAAAAAAAACATAATTTGCCATGCCCTGTCCTGCTCCCGTTCACCAAAAATCTTTCAATCATTCTAACAAATTGTTATTATGATCATCGACGGATGGTTCATGCCAATTCTCAAATAATTTTTAAGATTACTTAAATTAGTCACCTATAGGGGCAAGCAACTTCATCTGAACAAGTCTCAATAAATACCTCCCAGGCAAAAATACGTGTGGTTGAAATCCATCAACATTAAGGAGAATAAACTCGAACGGAAGGCAGACATAAATGAGCTAAAAGGGGAATTTAACAATCTACCTTATAACAAGGGCTCTGTAAGCTGTAAAATAAGGCACCCCTATTCCTGCTCCTTCATCAAAACTTAGGTTATCTCCCAGATGTCCGACATATAATGAATTGGCTACCGTGTATTCAGCATAAGCCCCAGATATAGTTCTTACAGTAAAAACACGATCCCCTATCTTGTGTAAATATAAAATAAGATGTGTAATTTAAAACAAATGGTTGTCATGCAAGATACGCCCACATTTTGAAAGAGATTGCAGAAAACAAGCCAAAAAAGGCGATTTTCCGTACAATCAGTGGCCATAATCCAGGAAGTGACGGTCCAATACGCGCGAATGTCGAAATGAACTGAGATCCTTGAGATATAAACACATATTTTAAATTTCAACAAAATAGGATACAAATTGTGACCTCTAGAGTGTCCACAACCTTGGTATTACATATTTTGACAATATTTAAACGGCTTTTAAAATCGGATAAAAATTGTATCTTCTAGAGCGTCCACAAGCTAAAAACGCTCTTTTTCGTGCAATCAGGGCCCTTAATCCAGGAAGCTACGGTTCGATATGCGTGAATATCGAAAGGGATCGAGATCTTGTGCGATATAAAAATATATTTTAAGTTTTGTCAAAATCGGACAAAAATTGTGACGTCTAGAGGGTCCACAACCTTGGTATTATATACTTTTACACTATTTGTATACGGTCCGATTTTCACGAAATTCAAACCCAACCACCACTAGTGTGAACAGTGATATATTTAAACGACTTTTGAAAATCAGATCAAAATTATGACCGCTAGAGGGTCCACAAGGTAAAATTGCGATTTTTTCGTACAATCAGGGACCATAATCCAGGAAGTTACAGTCCGATATGCGCAAATATCTAGAACGGGACTGAAATCTTTAGGATATAAAGAAGTTTCATCATTCATCAAAATCGTGCCAAAATTGTGACCTCTAGAGGTTTCACTTAAACACTATTTGCGTAGAGGGAGTGGCCATTTTGTCGAGCAGTTTCGGTCCGATTTGAACGAAATTTAAACGTAAAGGTGATATATTCAAATGTTTTGTTTAAATCGGATAAAAATTGTCTAGAGGGAACACAAACTAAAAAAAGTAAAACCAGGGGCAATAATCCAGGAAGTTACGGTCTGATATGAGCGAATATCGAAAGAAACCTAGATCTTTGGGTATAAACATTGTATTAATATTGCTAGAATTTTTGCTCTTATAATTAATGATAGCATTATATTGTATTAATTAATATCTCTGGCAAGTTAGCAGATTCACATATTTGTACTTAAATTAGGTTAGCGAGTGAGTGACAGATGGACACATAAAAGAGTTATAGAGCCAAAACATAGCTGGTTGTATGTGTCGATAAAATACCACGAGATTACAGTGCTTGGAAATTTACTAATTACATCATTTGTCTAAAGTAACCAATCATAATCAGTAATTGCACAGGTTCAGGGTCATGAGTAGCTTACTCTGTGCGTGATGTCCATATGTCCTACAAAAGAAATCATGGCAAACTTTTAAGGCGGATTTTCATTAGATTCCGGAGAGATTACCATCTGAGTGCAATTTCTATCAGCAGAACCACTGGATGAGGTTTGAGAGAATGACTTTATTCTATTATGCATTGTACCATATGTATGCAGCTATGATATATAAAATGTAAAAACGAACTGTTACATTGTTATTCCTTGAAAGACAAACGTCTTAAGAAAACAGTAAGAAGTAAATACACAACGTGAAGGGGAAGCAAAGACAGCTAGAGACAAATTCTAAACGATCACAAGGCTACTAAGATATGTAGTAAGAAAAGATGCATGTGTCGTACGTAGGATGTTCGGACCGGTAAGGGTCACCCGCTCTCCACGTCTGAGAGAAGACCCATGGTGCTACAACATACCCTTCAAGTTTCATCAAAATCGGATAAAATTGTGACCTCTAAAGTGTCCACAAGCTAAATACGTGATTTTTCGCACAATCAGGGTCCATAAACCATAAAGTTACAGCCCCGCATATGCCCATATCGAAAGGACCCGAGGTCTGTTTCGAGAAAATCAGATAAAAAATTGACATGTAGAGTGTTCACAAACAAAACGGACGTCCGGACGGACAGGGATGGCGGCAATATACGTCCACATAAAACGTAATATTGCCGCCATCCCCGTCCGTCCGGAAGTCCGTATTGTTTGTGGGCGTATAAAAAATAATGATTATCGTGAGTATATATTGGTTATGCATGTTCCTTTGTACTCGGATGATTTATTGACATTGTGGGACTAAACGTACAGCGATTGGGTCATAATGCTTTTAGAGTAAAATGCAGATTTAATTAAATAAAAAGCTATGCGATGCTTAATGGACTGTATTCTTTGATATTCGATATCCTTATCTATTTAACAATTCAAAATATTTATTAAATAATCAGACTGGCAAACAACTCAATTTGAACATTAATGTACGTAGCTTGTGGGTAGTGTAAAATTATTCCGTTGAGTTCTAAACCTTCAAAAACGTAAATGCACAAATTCAACCTTACCTTGAAATTTTCTACATTCTGTCCGACTTGTTCAATGATGCCAGCAGTATCCATACCCGGTGTATAAGGTAATGCTGGTAGGGCGCCATAGTTACCTGCCCTGATATAGGCATCGACAGGATTTACACCCGCAGCCCATACCCTGATCAAAACCTAAATATATATACATAGTTTAAACGCCCACACAAAGCGTCACTTCGTAAAATAGTGAGAGAGAGAGAGAGAGAGAGAGAGAGAGGGGGGTCAACGTCCCACATGACAGGAATGACAGACCTTATGATACAACGCGCACGCGCTAACTATTCGACCATCCAACCCCCAATGAAGATGGGATTATGTGATGCAGTATACTATGAGCAAATATTTGTCCGATAAGTGCCGCTTCACTTATTTCGAGTTATGTTACCTGCAAGCCAACGTGAACACGGGACCTCGGTTTTTCATCCCATAAATGCGACTAGACGATGCTCCTTGCAAATTCCCCCCCCCCATCCCCACACCCTGCACCACCGGCAAAGACATGACTCTACCAACAACGGGGGCGAATCGAGACCCCGGGATAAGTGAGCAAGCGCCTAATTGCTGAGCCACCTCGGCTCCAGTTATTTTAATTATCTAATAATTAATGAATGAATGAGCGGGTGGTGATTTTCCAATGGACCAGTTACTAAACTCACATACTGAAATGGGATCATCGATAATTATGGTCCCAAACAAGTCCTCTTTTGTTATAGTTTACCTCATTATCACCATGGGTAGGTATAGGTGTTCCTGTATCTAGTTTCAACACTTCAGGTCCACCAAATGAAGTAACTCTAATAGCTCTCATGATAGCTGCCGTTAAATTTTTCCTTATAGACATCAACGTTAACCTGGAAAGAAAAAATGTCTATAGCATCACAGCTGTCTTATTTGGCACAACATCTATTATGCAACTAGCTCGGGGATCCTCCACAGCCAGAATCAATAAACGATGTGACAATACTTACCGTGATTATGCTTACCGTTGGTCGTTTTCAACTTTAGGTTGTGTAAATAAAAGGCAAATGTTGCAATGTTGTAAATAAATAAATATGTTTATAAACTTAGTTTATATAACAAGTGTCTAATTTACAACATATACATTATAATTTAAGTATTAACCCTTGACTACACTTTAAATATAATAAATCTACACGCCAGCTATTTCGCTTGCACGTTTTAAGTACAGGTAATATCTTACTGAGTTCTGGGTTAAATATATAGCCTACTTTAAAGACAAAATTATTGGAAGCGCAGAATGAAACGTCGGTTTGCACTTCTAGCAGCAACACGAGACATGCAATATCGCTGCATGAAGGAGATATGCCATTGAATGGCTGTTTGTGGGATCCATCTCCTCTTTCCTTAAAATGCGAGTTCCATTTGAAGGAGAATTTGCATTTGGGGCATCAGGAAAAGGCGACGTCCAATATTGCCTCGCAGGTGTTCGATTTGTGAGAGAGACGTCTGGCTATTTGAACACCGACACATTGGCATAAGAAGACGATGCCTAGACGCGCTATATGCGCTTGAGAATTATTATTCTGAAACCATGTGCAAACCTGCGCCTGGACATGTCCGGGGAATATATCTACCAAATTTTGTTGAAATCCATCAAGCGGTTCAGGAAAAATAAAGTCACATTTCGTTTCGTGAAAAAATATTGTTTACTTCATACGGTCTAACTAGCAAATTATTATATCAGCATGTTTAACGGCAGGTGACGTATTTACGACATTACATAAAATATTCCTAGGTGCGTTATGATGACCCAATTGATATCTGGTTTTGTTCTGCGCCTCCAAACACAAGCTTGTTAGAGTGCCCTAAAATGCTCTAACCAGTGGCGGCGCCGGGGGGGGGGGGGGGGCATTCCACTAATCTGGTCTGTTTGCCCCCCCCCCCCAATAATTTTAGAAAATAAAAAAAAGTATTTGTGATACGTTTCGGTAATCAATACCTTCTACGGTGAATAAATCCCACATCCCCACTTAGTCATAAACTTGCATGTTGTAGAGCATTTCCGACAGTCTATTTTTTTTAATTTTCTTGGCGAGGTCCCCAATGGACTCGCTACTTTGGCGCTCACAAGGGGAATTCGTTGAGGTTCGCAAATCCGTTCGTTTAACATTTTGTTCTCTAGTCGGATAAACTAGTGATCAGGCGACGAACGGTATCTGGGCAGATCTATTTATCTCGACGATCGGTGCCTGACAGAATACTGTAAGACAGCATTTCCGGCAGTCTATTTTTCAAAATTTTTGGGGGGAGGACTCCCTACTTTGGCGCTCGTGAGTTGGCTTCGTCGTGATTCGCAAGTCCGTTCGTTTGACACTTTACCTCATCGATCAGTGCCTGAAATACTGCCAGGCTGCATTTCCGGCAACTTGTTTTTCAAAAATTTTTGGGGGAGGCCCCCTACCCCTAGTTGAATCTCGTGCCTTTTCCCCCTTAACCTTGAACTTTGCCCCAGCTTTGCCCCTCCAATCACCGACGGCTGGCGCCGCCACTGGCTCTAACAGCCATAGTTAAGTACTTATTAATCTATACTAATATTTGTGACTGTCGTTTGTCTGTCTGTCTGTTTGTCTGTCTGTTCGGGGTTGGCGGCTACACTAGGTCTGCCCCGAGTCTGAAATTTGGGGTATAGGGGTAGCTCGGACCGGGGAGTAACATAGGCCAGGTGGTGTTAGTCTACCACTTCCGGTTTCGGGGTTATGACCCCCGAGCGAAGCCGGGCATTCTTCTAGTATTAGATAATTTATCCTCCCATTATCATAATTGTTAAATTATTTAATTGTGTTTTAATTTTCTCTAATGACTTAATGTAGGCTGGTAACAGGATCCACCATGTGAGTTGAAAAATGCCATTTTAAAAACTACCCATAAGTTCAGTTACTAGATACATGTAACACGGAAGAAAAAGTAATAGATTAACTTATATAATCCTTTAGTGGCATTTAGCAATTGGAAACATAACAAAACTATACAGTTATATGGGACAACAATCACTGGTTTATTATACACAAGCACGACGTTTCGATAAGTATTCTCTTATCGTTATCAAGCACAATGACATTTAGTAAACTCGAGGGTCTATATATATGTACAATGCGAAACCATTCTTATTACTAATCATTAGAAGAGTTCAACCAATTAACAGACATATTTAACATCAAAGACCTGAAAAGCACCGTGTGATGACAAGGATATAGTTGTACATGAACCTTAAAACCACCCTGATATTGAAAAAGAAAAATGATTAGGGGGAAACCATACATTAAACAAACAGTATATAACAGATAGAGCTTATAAACACACGGTCTTGTAAATAAAACCACATTCACAAAATGTTATGAAAACAAAGCATAATAGCACTAAGATAACACAATAAACTGATCCAAGGGTTTGAAGGATCTAATATAGGCTTATTATAATATACTAAGTAAACATAGTAATCACAATTCAAGGTGTTAAAGTTCAGAGAATATATGTTATTAAAATTTAATAACTGGGGGGGGGGGGGAATCAAAAATATACATAATTAAAAGTGATAACTGGGGGGGGGGGGAGAAAAATCCATTAGACCACTTGTATGTAACTGATAAGGGCTTATAACACCGGATCTTGACTGAAAAGTAATTCAGCATAATATCACAATAACTTAAAAGGTTATTAAAACACAGCATAATAGCACTAGGATAACACAGAAATCGCGAGCTAAGGCGTTGTAGGTTGATATTGGGCTAAAACTGATTGGACTAGGTTAACATAGTGATGTGCGATTAACGTGTTGTAAGTTCAAAAATAATTATTGAGAGTTAATGGTTACCCATTGTAGGGTAATTGACTGATTTGATAACTTCATCATATGCCCTCGGAATAAATAGTCCCAAATCTTTGTTTAATTCAGGAGAAAATCTTTTGATGTTAATGGCTTCTTTTAACTTCCTAATTTTCTTATTGTTTTGGTTAGCAGCCAGAATTTTTACCTTATCCCAGTCTATTTTGTGTCTTGGATGGTCTTTCAAGTGTTCGGCTATGGCTGATATGTTGGTTGGGGCTTTGGACTTGTGTTCTGAAATTCTTTTATCCACTGGTCTTTTGGTTTCCCCGATATAGGTCTTATCACATGAGCAGCTAATTTTGTAGATGGCCCCTTTTGGTTGCACAGGAGTGGTAGGTTGCAGTTTTCCACTGGCGTTTAAGATCTGTTTGAGGGATGTGGGGATCGAGAAGGACGTGTCAATGTTGGATTTCTTTAGTAATCGGCTGATCTGGTAAGTGAGATTTCCATGGAATGGTAGGGTGATTCTGATAGGGGAATTTTCTTGTTTCTGTTGGTTGCTTATGCTGTTTTTTAGGGTGGC